>NC_041387.1:597508096-597540582 GCF_002162155.2 Triticum dicoccoides | reverse complement strand
GTGGTGGACCTAGGCGGATCCACCGTCTTGGATGTGATCCAAGATGGGGTGCCCGCGGAGGGGACGAATCCGGAGCAATGAAGAGTTCATTTCACCGACGTTCGCGATTCCGATGGCTGGATCGAGGGACATCTTCACCATGATCCGAAATCCAACTGGATGACAGTGCGGGATGTGGAGAACAACATTCTTGCCGGCGACTACCTGACGAACGATGTCCGGATCCCGGTAGGTTTTAGCTTACATATTGATATATATGATGTGGTTGTGGATCATCGCGTGCAGGTTGTTTGTGGTGCGGTGGAGTCGATTGAGCTCATCGACTTGTCAACGAGGTTCGGCGACGTGAAGCCGGGTCCAAGGATAGGAGGCCGATTTTGGGTTCTGGCGGACAACGATGAGGACGAGGAAAGCGGGGTCGAGGATGTCGCGCTGGACAGATGCAAGACGCCGGGGACCTCGGTGGCGGCAAATCCGTCGGGAGTCGCTTCTTCACCCGTTCATCGCCGGAAGAAGGAGGTCCTGAAGAAGCCGCAGCTGCAGGTGAAGCCATGGATAGAGCCGATCCCGAAGGTAACACGAATGCCGAGAACTTTGTCTGATTTTATTCCAAATGCTTGGATGATTGTTACTAAGAAGAAGAAAGGGAAGAAGGGGCGGCCGTCGGGGCCGCCGCTGCCGGTGGCTAGGGTGGCCGATGAGGTTCGAATGGCTAGACGAGCGCGTTTGAATTCGTTGTTGGGCCAGCAAGCGGGGTCGAGGATTTCGGCGGTCGTGAGCTCTATTGAAACTGGGTATACGACCCGTTTGGGGACCCAAGCCACGGAACAAATTACGACAATCGCTACGACGTTCTCGACCGTGATGGAGCCCCAGGTCGGGACTTCTATGGCGGCGGCCGGGAAAACTTCGGCGGTTATTGTTTTTGCTACCCCCACGTGGGCGGTGGGGCGACGACGGCTATGATGCTTACAACGAGGGCCAACACCATGGCTCGTCGTCCACTGGTGGTGGTCACGGGTATGCGTGGTTTAACGGCGGAGGACCGAGAAACTTCCTTGAAGGTGTAGCCGGCCCTAACAACCGGTATAACCGGGGTGGTCATCGTGTTTTCCGCGGTGGGCGAGGAGGGGGCCGGCGTCCACCTCCATTACGCCCTCCCTTGTCTCCTGTCGAGGCTGCTAATGTGGATCAAGCCGAGCCGGCTGCTATCACGTCCACTGCGGCGTCATCCTCTCTTGCTTTGCCCGAGGTTGCTGTAGATACAGTCCAGGCTCTGGTGGCTATCAACATTCCGGTGGCCGGTCTAGGGGCTGCTAAGCCCGGAGATGGTGTTTCTGATAAGGGGACGGACAACTCAGATGGTGAAAAATATCTAAATGGGCTATACAAAGAAAAAGTTGACATGTGATAATCCCCAAGTGCAGGGAATCATCATAGCAATTTAGAAAGGTGGAAGTGATAAGTATGGAATATCGAACCCACAAGGAGCTAAAGGGAAGATCAATATCTAAGTCCTATCTGCCACTGATACGACTCTACGTACACCGAAAATTTGCTTCCAACTAGAAACGAGAAATAAAACTATGTTGTGGGCATGAAGAGGATAATTTTGCATGACATTGGAGAGCTAAAGTATAAAAGTAGGTGCTGTTATCATAAAGTTATAATATATTACTTAAGTATTATAAATAGCGAGTGTGGAATAATGATGGGTTTGTGTGCGGAATTGTCCTAGGCAATTGTTAACAAGACCGATAATCACTATTGCAATTTCATATGAGGGAGAGTCATAAGCTAACATACTTTCTCTTCTTGGATAATATGCACTTATGATTGGAACTCTAGCAAGCATCCACAACTACTAAAGATCATTAAGGTAAAACCCAACCATAGCATTAAAGTATCAAGTCCCCTTTATTCCCATACGCCATGACCCACTTATCTGTGTTTGTGTTTCAATCACTCACGCAATGTAGACAATAGGAAAACCATGAACATATTGCAAACCCTATAGCGAGGATCCCTCACGCTTGCGCGACACGGAGGGCACCATAGGACAACACCAATAATAAAACATGCAACTCAAACTAATCTAGATCATCAATCAACCTAAAGACAAAGGAAATCTATTCAAAACATCATAGGATGGCAACACATCATTGGATCATAATATGTGGCATAAATCACCATGTTCAAGTAGGTGATTACAGCGGGGTGCGGGAGAGTAGACCGCGTAAAAGAGATGAGGATGGTGATGTTGATGAAGACGATCACCGTGGCGATGATTCCCCTCCCGATGGCACTCTGGCGCCACCGAGAGAAAGGAGGAGAGGTTCTCCCCCTTGTGCTTCCTCCTCCATGGCCTCCCCCTGGATGGGGAGAGGTTCCCCTCTGGTCCTTAGCCTTCATGGCTATGATGGCCCCTCCGAGATCCTCACCCATGGCCTCCGGTGATGATGGCCCCCTCAGGCAGGGAGCCGGAGAGGGCCTAGATTGATTTCTCATGGTTCTAGAGGCTTGCGGCGGCGGAAATTTTGATCTCCCTTATGTTCTGGGGTTTTTAGGATTTATAGGAAGGGTTGGCGTCGGTTTCACGTCAAGGGGGCCCACGAGGAGTCCATGAGGTAGGGGCACGCCCTCGAGGGGCGCCCTCCACCCTCGTGGTGGCCTTGGGACTCCCCTTCGGTAGCTTTTCATTCTAGTATTTTTTTATATTTTCCAAAATATTCTCCGTTGATTTTTAGCGCATTCCGAGAACTTTTATTTCTGCACAAAAACAACACCACGATGTTCTGCTGGAAACAGCGTCAATCCAGGTTAGTTCTAATCAAATCATACCAAACCCATGTAAAAATATTATAAACATGGCATGAATACTTCATAAATTATAGATACGTTGGAGACGTATCAACATGTTATAGATGTGGCGAGTCGGGACACTTCGTGGCAGAATGCACTAAGGAGTTATGTGATTACTGCCTTAAGTCGCAACATGTGTCCGGTGAGTGTCCTCTTCTTTCGGGACCTAAACCGGTGGTCACACTATACGGAGTTTGCTGTCAGGAGTTGATGTTCTTTGAGTCACCTGATGTGGCACCATCGACGCACGTGATGGAGGGATATTTTCCAGGAGTACTCAGAGTGACTAATGGTTTCATGACGGAAGCACAGATTGTGCAGTAGTTGCATGAGTTGGCACCGGGCAATTTTCAGTGGAACCTTGTCAAGCTAGAGGATCAGACTTACAAGGTAGACTTTCCCACTAAGGAGGATCAGCTCCATATCCTTAAGTTTGGGATGTGCAGAGTTTCGAGTACTAGCATCATCATGGAGTTTGATGAGTGGAAGCAGAAGGAACCATAGGGAACACCTTTTAGCTCAAATCGGGTACGTTTTTCGGGTGCACCACCTAAGCCGCTTAATAATTTTCTAGTTACCTGGAGCTTGGGATCTCTCATTGGTAAGACAGAACAGGTAGATATGTTGTTCAACCGTGCACATGGTGTGGCGAGGTTACTTGTCAGTGTGGTCAACATTGAGTTCATGCCGGATGTGGTCAAGTGGACCCATGCGGGGGTCATGTATGAGTTATATATTTAGCTCAAGGATACACCGCTTTTCCAGGAGGTTGACAGGAGCAGGATATGGACACGACAAAGGGGGATGGAGCCTCGGGGAATCAGAACAAGGGTGCTAACCATAAAACTCGAGAGGTGGCCAAGGGGCCTACTCTGTAGTCTGATAAGGTGGATAAGACTGCCAAGGGGACCACATCATCTACGACACCGATGAATACACTATGTTTTGGTTCATTTGGATCATTTTTGGCTCCTAGTCGCTTATGGAGCAACAGAGTCGAGACAGACGACTGATGAACTTGAGCTATCGCCGATGATACTTGAGGATTGCGTATCGCAGATAGGTCTCACACCACCTCGGGAGATCTCTGGGTCGGTGGTGATTCCACCATGTTATATTGATGATGTGGCTATGGGGACGGGGGGGCAGGAGGCCCTCACTTCCCTTTCCCCTGTTGGAGCCGCCCAAGGCGCCGAGCCGGTCATTGAGAAGGGGCGCAACCAGGATCCTCGGTTGCAGGCGCTTGGGGCGTTGTGACTACCATCATTGGGGGGGGGGAGGGGCGCAAGCAGGATGCCCTCATGCCCCTCCCTTATTGCTACTCTGCCGGTATGATAGGAAGCGGTGCGGCCAAGAAGGAGGCTCTGCAGTCCCTCTATCCTACAGTACATGCTGGAGCTTCTAACTCCACCGTGTTTTCCCCGTCGTCACCAGCTATGAGGGGCGCGCGTCAGATAGGAGAGCAGACACCCCGCGAGAGGTCTACGGAGGAGATTGTCGCTTTTGGTGGGATCATGGACCCGGTGTCGGCTGGCAGCAGTACAAAAAAAAGACACATCCATGACATTTTGGGCCGAACGAATTTCTTTTCTGTCATACTTATGACACTTCTATGACGATAATTGTGACAAAACCCTGTATCATCATAGATGTGGTGGGCTCCTACTTCTATGACAAAAAACATGAAAGAAAATGGGCTTTTCGTCCTGGGTGGGCCGGAGATGCAGCTGCATTGCATTCTTTGGGCCGTCCATGACATAAAAAACCATGGTAGAAGCGAGGGCGAGGAAAATTTCGGGGAGTTCTCGGTTACAGTGGGTGGTCGGGGGCTGAGCGATGCACGTTTCTCTCGTACACGTACACGCGTGGGTGCGAGTGTTGGGCTCTAACTGAACCCGAGTGAGGCATTCGCCTAACTGAACCCGAGTGATTGCACTGCAGGCTACGCGTTACTGAGCCCGAGCGATCGAGCGATTCCTTTGCTACTGCTGCTAACTGAAGCCGATCGATGCTGCCTCTGGATGAACAGTGAGTGTTGCTGGGGGGGGGGGTGGATGAACAGTTCCCAGTGGGGGTTGGATGAACAAGACCCCGTGGTGTTGTCGTTGGATGAACAGGACCCCAATGGATCGAGCCGGTTGGGCGTGGATGAACAGGACCCCATGGAGGGCAGGATGAACAGGACCCAGTGGAGGGCTGGTTGAATAGTAGCCGGTGGAGGGCTGGTTGAACAGTAGCCGGTGGAGGGGTGGTTGAACAGGAGCCCGTGGAGAGGGCTGGTTGAACACTAGCCGGTGGAGTAGCGCATGGTGGAGGCTGGATGAACAGGAGCCCATGGATGAACAGTCAAAGGTGGAGGCTGGAGGAGGTTGATGGTGGATGAACAGTAGCCCGTGGAGGCTGGAGGAGGTCGATGGTGGAGATGAACATTATCCCGTGGAGTCCCGTTTTGCGGTACGCCACACCCCTCCCGATGAACAGGACCCCCGTTTAGACCTAGCGCTCCAACACAAGTTCGTTTCCTCCGTTTTGCGGTACGCCACACCCTTCTCGATCAACAGGACCCTGTTTCGACAGTAGGAGGTCCAACCGAAGTTCGTTTCCTCCGTTTTGCGGTACGCCAGACCCCTCCCGATGAACAGGATCCCATTTCGAACGTGGCCGGTCGAACACAAGGCCGTTTCCTCCATTCTGCGGTACGCAACTCCTCGTTTCCATGGCTGTTCCGTCCGAACCCTCCCAATGAACACGACGACGCATTCGGTTCCGACCCAGCTGGTTGGCTCCCCATGAACACGACGACGACGCAGTTTCTCCGTTCCGACCCAGCCATGTACACGAGCCCTGGCCATACATATGCATGAGTAGGTGTTCGAGACCCTGCCCGTATGTACGTATGTGGCCGTATTTTCTTTATTGCACCCTGGCCGATGTATGTAAGTGTACATGCTACGTGCTCGCCTCTACTACGACATGTGCGCGCCTCTACTACGACACATGCACGCCTCTACATTGACCAGTATGTACGTACATGTACGCGACCAGAATGACAACACTACATACGCTTAGACCAGGTGGGTCTCGACTATCAGGCACTTCCTTACGTGCGAAGATGTAGCTGGTGGGTCCCAGCAGTCAGGGGGGCGAATTGTTTTTTTTGCCCGGACGCACTTCCTTGCATGCGAAGATGTAGGTGGTGGGTCCCAACAGTCAGGGGGGAACGTTTTTTCACGAAATACGGTTGCCCGCCCGGTGGGTCCCTGCTGTCAGGTGGAGGAATCATTATTTTACGCGTAATACGGAGGCACTTCCTTGTTGCAGCCGTGGACCCAACTATCAGCCTCTCCATGTATAGTACTCTTCCAATGGAAGTCGATCATTGACCACATTGACCACGCCGCGCCAAAAGCACCTAGGCGGTGGACGACGGTGATGCGTAGGAAGGGGAGAACACAGAGCCGGGGAAGACGCAGCAGTGGATGCCCACACGGAGAGGAGTACAAGGGTAAACTGGTTTGGCTGCGGTGTGAGGCTCCCGTCGCCGTAGAATAATAGGGGGTGTGGGTGAGTAGAGGGATGGCCTGGCCAGCGGTGGGAGTAGTAGGGGCGGTGAGGCCTTCGTGGCATCACAGCCGGCCACGGGAGGCAGGAGCACGCGGCACGACCGACGCTGGTTTGGGCGGCTGGAGCAAGAAGACCAGAGGTTGAATAAGAACTACGGCCGTTGGATGAACATCATACGGTAACTGGAGCTAGAATCGTTCATATTGACTAAATTGACAAAGCCCTCCGTCCCCGTCAACTTGGTAGGCCCACAAGTCAGCCTCCCACTATGCTGGGTTCTAGCTAGCAGGGGGAGTATTCATTTTTTTGGTGCGTAATAAGGAGGCACTTACTTGCATGCGAAGATATAGCTGGTGGGTCCAACCTGTCAGCGGGGGGCACATTTTTTTCGCGAAATACAGAGGCCCTTCCGATGGGTCCCAGATGTCAGGTGGAGGAATCATTATTTTGTGCGTAATAAGGAGGCATTTCTTTGTGTGTGGCCGTGGACCCAGCTGTCAGCCTCTCCACGTACAGTCCCCGTCCGATGGATGTTGTTTGTTGACCACGTTGAACAGGCCGTGCCGAGAGCACCATGGCGGTGGATGACAGTGAGGCCTAGGAAGGGAACGACACGGAGCCGGGGAAGACTCGGCAATGGTTGCCCACGCGGTGGGGAGTACGAGGGTTTACTAGTCCGGCTGCCGTCGCCGGAAAATAACAGGAGGTGTGGGTGAGTAGAGGAATGGCCTGGCTAGCAATGGAGTAGGGTGGGGCGATGCGGCCTGTGCGGCAGCACAGTCGGCCACGGGAGGTGGGAGCAGGCAGTCCCACCGGCGCTGGTTTGGGCGGCTGGAGCAAGAAGATCAGATATTGAAGAAGCAGCACGGCCGTTGGATTAACATCCAACGGTCACTGCTGCTAGAATCGTTTGTGGACTAAGTTTACAAAGCCTTTCGTACACGTCAACCTAGTAGACCCACAAGTCAGCCTCCAAATCTGTCCCAAACAGCATACAACCAGCAATTTCTAGCCAAATTCAAATTAATTTTAAAACTAAATATACCTTAATTTAAATTCAATGAAATTTTACCCGCACAAAAACAATGAAATTTAAAATATCAAAATCCGAAAGAAAAAAGTATTTTGGAACTAATTGCCTGTTTGCTCTATTTTTTTCATTTTACAGCACATTTATTATTACTTATAGCCCATTTCTTATTACTTATAGCCCATTTTCTGGGCAAAATGCATCCCTCCTCGTCTTGACAGATTTCCGGCCCAGCAGGGCGTAGAAAAGCAAGTAGGCCTACATTGGTTATTCTGCAAAAAAACAAAATAGTTGGCTAGCCATTTTCAGAAAGGAAAAAAACAAAATAGGTTGGTCATGTGCTAAACATATGAAATAAAAGCTTGGGCTAGACGGGCCACAACTCCCGCACAACCCACTTGATACCCTTCTCCGTCCCGAAAAACAAAATTACTGCGCGCGCTGCTGGGTCCCTATTGTCATCCTCACCATGTATAGTCATCTTCTTATTCCTCTCGGTTGTTGACCATGTTGACAATACCGAAGGACGGCACCGTGGCGAGCGAACGAGGCGGAGGACGATGGTGAGGCCTCAGACGGGAACGAACAGGAGCCGGGGATGATGCGCAGATTTTTAGGGTGCGATGTGGCCATGATGCGTGCGCGGCAGCATAGCCAGCCGTGGGAGGCGGGAGCAGGCGGTCCCGCCGGCGCTGGTTTGGCTTTGGTGGCCTGAGGAAGAAGAGACTGCAGAAACACGACAGACGTTGAATGTCAATCCAACGGTCAAGGTTGGCACAATCATTTGTTGACTAAACCGGCACCAAGTAGCATAATTTTTTATATATAGGAAGAAAAGAAAAACTGGGCTCGTTCGCGTGATAACATTCCCGAAACTACGACCGTTCGATCTTGCATCGCAACTAAAACTACGAGGAAAATGCGTTCGTCTACCATCCTCCTCCCAGGGAATGTTCGCCACATAAGTGACTAGCACCCTTGGTTTTCAACCGAGAGGTCTTGGGTTCGAGTCCCAGGAACTCTCAATTTTGTCCTCCTTCCTTCCTCGCAAAAAAAAAGAAAGAAAATCAAAGACTTGAGAAGGCGTACAGAAGAAGCTAGTGTACCAATAAAAATACGTTGCTGAGTTTTAGAAAAAAGAGAGACGTGCTCATGTAGCTGGTTCGAATCCAAACCTAGACTACGACTATATGGTGCTATGCTACTCTGCAAGTAATGAAACTGACATATCTAACGTTTGCTTCTCCTCTTCTCTACTTACTCTGCCTAGCATCAGAAGCTCTGGCCGCAACAACAATGTCCGCTGGCTGCTCGTCCACCTGCTCTTCAATAGGCAACAATCAGATATGCGCCAAGTCACCACCTGTACCATCGCCTGTGGGTCTCATCACACCCCCGCCGGCACACGCACCGCAGCCGGTTGCTCATCGCAACCCGCTGCCGTTGGTGTGGTGCCACTGCTGCAAATCATGCAGAGTCGCATCTCAATCACAATCCTCAACTCTGGCCAAGTCTTCTACAAATGCCCGAATCATGGGGTAATAATATGTTTAAGTGTTGTAGTGCTGCTTTCAGTTGCTATTTTTTTAATAGTTTGGTTGATGATCTTCCAATTTGATTCGTGCAGAAAAGGGAAGATTCATGTGATTTGTATTTCTGGGAAGTTGTTGATGTGGGGGAATGCAACTGTGCTGATTATTTGGTTAGCCGAGGAATCCCAATACCAGCAGGTTGGGGTGTTGGACAAGTAACTGAAGGAACGACAGAAGAGGAAGTTGCAGAGCAGAAGGTTAAGGATGCAGTTCCTCTGATCATGGCCAAGCAACAGCTCCTGAACGGCCTTGACAACAATGAGGAGATGAAAGAGCGTATGAAGATAATGAGCAAAATTGATGTGATCTGTAGGATGACTGTCTCTTTATTTGCAGTGTATGTAGCACTCGTGACGTATTCAGTGGCCATGACATGAGTGCTTTGCTGAAACTAGTAAATAATGAAACCTTTGTAGCAGGCTGGGCATAGTGTTGTTAACATCTAATGATTTATATTAACGGAAATCATGGGGTATCCCCTTTTTCTCATAAATAAATAAATAGCAGAGGCCCTTTTGGTAATAAATAAATGAAAGGATCGAGAAGAGGTGTCTAGAGGGGGGGGGGGTGATTAGACACTAAGTGCCAAAAGTAGCAGTTTTTAATTTATTTAAGTTTAAGTGGCGTTTTAGCACAAGTTTAACAATCACAATACATATCAAGCAAGCATGCAAAGAGTATATGAGCAGTGGAAAGTAAAGCATGCAACTTGCAAGAATGTAAAGGGATGGGATTGGAGAAATCAAACGCAATTGGAGACACGGATGTTTTTGTCGTGGTTCCGATAGGTGGTGCTATCGTACATCCACGTTGATGGAGACTTCAACCCACGAACGGTAACGGCTGCGCGAATGATCTTCTTTATGAATTTTAATAGCTTTGGAAATAATACCACTAATAATTCCAACATCTCCTTTGACACGCATAAGATTTGTAAGCTCAAATAGACAATCACCAAACATAGGATCATTGGAATTCATCTTACTCAATGCAATAGACTTATGGAGAATTTCATCTAGATTCTTCAAGGAATAATCCGAAAATTGTTCCTCAAGAAATTTCCATATAGTGTAGGCATACTCAAGAGTAGGCAAGTTTCCAATCAAGTTTCTAGGCAAGCCTCTAGTGATTAGATTAATAGTTCTAAGATTCCTGATCATGTCAATTGACTCATCAAGGGTAGGATGCATAGGATCAACATGAGGTGCACAAGGGCTAGCAATGTACTTGTTCAAATGATATTGATTGAAAATCACAAGCATCTCATTTTTTCACTCATAAAAATACTCTCCATCAAGTATAGGCACTCTATGTCTAAGACTCCCCAAAGTAGACTCATCCATCTTCCTCCAATGGTGATTAAACTAAAGCAATGGAGACCAAAGCTCTGATACCAATTGAAAGGATCGAGAAGAGGTGTCTAGAGGGGGGGGGGTGATTAGACACTAAGTGCCAAAAGTAGCAGTTTTTAATTTCTTTAAGTTTAAGTGGAGTTTTAGCACAAGTTTAACAATCACAATACATATCAAGCATGCATGCAAAGAGTATATGAGCAGCGGAAAGTAAAGCATGCAACTTGCAAGAATGTAAAGGGATGGGATTGGAGAAATCAAACACAATTGGAGACACGGATGTTTTTGTCGTGGTTCCGATAGGTGGTGCTATCGTACATCCACGTTGATGGAGACTTCAACCCACGAAGGGTAATGGCTGCGCGAGTCCACGGACAAGAAGGTTCCATGTAGAAGCAACCTTGTCTATCCCACCATGGCCGTCGCCCACGAAGGACTTGCCTCACTAGCGGTAGATATTCACGAAGTAGGCAATATCCTTGCCCTTACAAACTCCTTGGTTCAACTCCACAATATTGTTGGAGGCTCCCAAGTGACACCTAGCCAATCTAGGAGACACTACTCTCCAAGAAGTAACAAATGGTGTGTTGATGATGAACTCCTTGCTCTTGTGCTTCAAATGATAGTCTCCCCAACACTCAACTCTCTCTCACAGGATTTGGATTTGGTGGAAAGAAGATTTGAGTGGAAAGCAACTTGGGGAAGGCTAGAGATCAAGATTCATATGGTAGGAATGGAATATCTTGGTCTCAGCACATGAGTAGGTGGTTCTGTCTCAGAAAATATAAGTTGGAAGTGTAGGTTCGTTCCGATGGCTCTCTCCCGGAATGAAGAGGAGGTGGAGGGGTATATATAGCCTCCACACAAAATCTAACCGTTACACACAACTTGGCAATCTCGGTGGGACCGAATTGAGAAACTCGGTCGGACCGATTCAGCAAATCTAGTGACCGGTAGGATTTTTGGTGGGACCGACATGCAACTCGGTAGGACTGATATGGTTAGGGTTAGGGCATAACGTAATCTCGGTGAGACCGATTAAACAAACTCGGTGGTACCGATTTTGGTAATAAGCTAACTAGAGAGTTGGTCAGGTAAACTCGGTGTGACCGATTCTCTCATCTCGGTGGGACCGAAACGTTACAAAAAGGAACAGAGAGTTTACATTGTAATCTCGGTAGGACCGATTACACAAACTCGGTGGGACCGATTTTGGTAATGGACATACATGGAGAGATTACAATCCCATCTCGGTGAGACCGATTTGCCTAGGGTTTGTGGCAGTGGTTATGACATATGAACTCGGTGGCGCCGGATAGAAAGAATCGTTGGGGCCGAGTTTGACTTTTGGTTTAGGTCATATGTGGATGTGAGAAAGTAGTTGAGGGTTTCGGAGCATATCACTAAGAACTTTGAACAAGAACCTCATTAAGCAACACCTCATCCCTTCTTGATAGTATTGGCTTTTCCTATAGACTCAATGTGATCTTGGATCACTAAAATATAAAATGTAGAGTCTTGTGCTTGAAGCTTGAGCCAATCCTTTGTCCTTAGCATCTTGAAGGGGTTCCACATCCTTTAGTCCATGCCACTTCATTTTTGAACTTATCTGAAACATACTAGGTAAAGGTGTTAGTCCAACAAGGGATATGTTGACATTAATTACCAAAACCACCTATGGAGCACTTGTGCTTTCAATCTCCCCCTTTTTGGTAATTGATGATAACATACATCAAAGCTTTAGATAGAGGATATATAGTAAATAACATGTAAAGCTTTGGAAATACATGTAACATGCATGGGCTCCCCCTACATGTATGCAATCATGTGAATATGGAATATAGAAGCACGTGAATGCATAATCATGACAAAGTAGGCAATGTGTTACATGTATCTTGGCTATATGCATCAGAGCAAAGAATTGTGGGAAATGTACCTTCATGCTCATGAGTCCTTCTTGCAAACAGTATGTACATCAGCAAGAATTCCTCATACACTTGACTGTGATGCATATACTTATCTTGTGGTCTTGAGTTGGCTTAGGATGGAATGAACTTGTGAAAATAAGGTTAGATAACACAGATGCATCTACTAGCCAGAGCAAACAAGAAGAAACCACAAGAGTACCAAGACTGGGATCACATGTAGAGAGTGGGTACCAAGAACCACATTGGATATCGACATGTCCCCAAAGGTAAAGATGTGCATTGAATTTAAAGAATTTCTTTCCCTTGAATGTCTTGCTCCCCCTGAATCTAGCATGGGATACTGGGAGAAGATAGGGAACAAAAAAACAGAGCTCAAGGAGACAAATGAACAGAGCTGATGCAAATAAGCACATATCAACATGTCTTTCCCCTCTAGAAGACATGTAACATCTCTCCTCTTGAGCACCAAGCATCTGGGATCCTTGAGTATTCTCTCCCCCTAGAGATATGATTAAGCTTTGATGTGATCTCTCTCTCCCCCTTTGACATCAATTTCCAAGAAGGGTCTTCTGGAATTTGTCGTGAGTGGGTTTGGTCCTTGAGTCACAGCATAAAGCGACAAATTAAAGGTGATGCTGGTAGAGGACAAGATTCATTGAGTGGAGCTGGATCCAAAGTAATGCAGGAACAAGTGGCAAAATGTCTTTCCTGTAGTGAAATCGGTGGCACTGAGTATTATTCTTCGGTTGCACCGAAAGGATTCAGTTGGACCGAAAATAGGAGACCGGTGTGACTGAGTTCATCACAGGGAAAACACTTGTCACCTCATCTCACTAGACAAGTAAGATCTCACAAGGATTTTCAAGGAATTTAACTTAAAGATTTTTAATGAATTGGATGCAGGGAATGCAGAACAGAAAATAAAAGAGAAGAAACTTAAAAGAAATCTAGATGAAGTTTTTTTTGAAAGAGGAAACAAATATGCATGAGACAAATGCAAGAGCACAGAAAAGAACACAAGAGAACTTCATCTAGAATTGGTCGGCAACAAAGTCACCTATGTAGAGTATATTGACTTAGGAGTCAAGTGAGATCACTTGATCATAGGTCATACTCATCGTTAAAGCTCAAAATGGGGTTACCATTTTTCGTTTAAGCATCTTGATGTATTCACATCTTGTTGAGTTGCTTTGACTCATGTCTTGGAGTAAAGCTTCTCTAAGATGGAATAACATACCTTGGGTGGTGGTGTTGATCGTGATCATGTAGTTGAACTTGTGTGGGTTGCTCAAGGTTGATGTAGCTCATCAAGAGTTGGGAGCACCACTTGGAATTTGAGTCCATCTACCTACATGGGTTAGTTTTTGCAAGGAAGAGCACTTGCGTATCCAAGATGACAATCATGAATCTCAATAATAAATTTGTCAAAGGATTTGTTTGAATGGTTTCGTGCTTCCTTGTCTTCAACCACCATTGTGTAGAGACTTGGTGATGTAGAGATAGATCAAGATGTGATTGAGTTGCAATCTCATAGATTTAGATTCATCCAAGTTCCTACAAGGGTTAGATAACATGCAAGATGCAAATATATCCAGGATGTAAGATTATCATCATAAGAGAACTATCAAGGATTAGACATGGGCTCAGGTCTTGCATGTATCAAATGGAGTTCCTACTCCAAGTTTGAAGCATCAATGATGTTCAATTCAC
The DNA here is from genome assembly GCF_002162155.2 of Triticum dicoccoides. Taxonomy (NCBI): domain Eukaryota; kingdom Viridiplantae; phylum Streptophyta; class Magnoliopsida; order Poales; family Poaceae; genus Triticum; species Triticum dicoccoides. The sequence goes on along the minus strand of NC_041387.1, from coordinate 597,526,544 downwards.
CTCTCAACCTGCAAAACACTTTCTCATCAAGCGGTTTAGTGAAAATATCCGCTAATTGTTTTTTGATGCGAACATGCTTAAGATTAATGTCCCCTTTGGCAAGATGATCTCGAATGAAATGATGATGAACTTCAATATGCTTAGTTCGAGAATGTTGCACGTGATTGTGAGCAATCTTGATAGCGCTTTCATTGTCACAAAGTAATGGAACATGTTTCACATATATCCCATAATCTTTAAGAGTTTGGGTCATCCAAAGTAATTGAGCACAACATGAACCAGTGGCAATGTACTCCGCTTCAGCGGTGGATAAGGATACCGAGTTTTCTTTCTTGGAAGACCAAGACACAAGAGATCTACCACAAGGAATTGAAAAGTACCCGAAGTGGACTTTCTATCAACCTTGTCACTGGCATAGTCCGAGTCGGAGTAGCCAACAAGATTGAAAGAGGCCCTCTTAGGATACCAAATGCCAAAATTTGGTGTATGAATTAAGTATCTCAATATCCTTTTCACGGCCTTAAGATGACATTCTTTAGGTGCAGCTTGATATCGTGCACACATGCACACACTTAGCATAATATCGGGATGTGAAGCACATAGGTATAAAGATGAACCAATCATATAGCGATAAAACCTTTTGATCAACCGGTTCACCATCTTTGGTCAAATCAAGATGTCCACTAGTAGGCATGGGTGTAGTCATACCTTTGCATTCTTGCCTATTGAACTTCTTGAATAAGTCATTGGTGTACTTTGTTTGAGAGACAAAAGTACCTTCCTTAGTTTGCTTGATTTGCAACCTAATAAAGAATTTGAGTTCACTCATCGTCGACATCTCAAACTTCTCCGACATTAGCTTTCCAAACTTCTCACTAAAATGAGGGTTAGTTGATCCAAATATAATATCATTGACATAAATTTGGCATACAAATAATTCTCCATTGACCCTTTTAGTAAAAAGTGTAGAATCAATTTTTCCAATTTCAAAGCCTTTTTCAATAAGGAACTTGGTCAAGCATTTATACCAAGCTCTAGGAGCTTGTTTATGTCCATAAAGAGCTTTGTGATGTTTGTAAACATGATTAGGTTTCTTAGGATTGACAAAGCCGAGAGGTTGTTTAACATAGACTTCCTCCTCTATTTCACCATTTAGAAAAGCACTTTTAATGTCTATTTGGTACAAGGTGATATCATGGTGATTAGCATCGGCAAGTAAGATGTGAATGGACTCAAGTCTAGCAACGGCAGCATATGTCTCACCATAGTCCATACCTTTGACTTGTGTGTAGCCTTGGGCGACGAGACATGCTTTCTTGCGAACTACTTGTCCATCTTCATCTTGCTTGTTGCGAAACACCCATTTGGTACCGATGATGTTGTGGTTGTTGTCGGGCTTCTCAACCAATGTCCAAACTTGATGTTGGGGAACGTAGCAGAAATTCAAAATTTTCCTACGTGTCACCAAGATCTATCTATGGAGAGACTAGCAACGAGAGAGAGGGGAGTCCATCTACATACCCTTGTAGATCGCTAAGCGGAAGCGTTCAAGTGAACGGGGTTGATGGAGTCGTACTCGTCGTGATCCAAATCACTTATGATCCTAGCGCCGAACGAACGGCACCTCTGCGTTCAACACACATACGGTTGGGAGAGACATCTCCTCCTTCTTGATCTATTAAGGGGAGGAGAGGTTGATGGAGATCCAGCAGCACGACGGCGTGGTGGTGGAAGTAGTGGGATCCCGGCAGGGCTTCGCCAAGCGCAAGCGGGGAGGAAGAGGTGTCACGAGAGGGAGGGAGACGCCAGGGACTCAGGTGCGGCTGCCCTCCCTCCCCTCCACTATATATAGGGGTCTAGGGGGGGCGCCGGCCCCTTGTAGATCCCATATAGGGAGGGGGCGGCGGCCCTAGGGGTGGCTTGGCCTCCAAGCCAAGTGGAGGCGCCCCCACCCCTTAGGGTTTCTAACCCTAGGCGCATGGGAGGCCCAAAGTGGGGCGCACCAGACCACCACGGGCTGGTTCCCACGCCCCCTCAGCCTATGGGTCCCTCCGGGATAGGTGGCCCCACCAGATGGACCCCCGGGACCCTTCCGGTGGTCCCGGTACAATACCGATGACCCCCGAAACTTTCCTGGTGGCTGAAACTGGACTTCCTATATATAAATCTTTACCTCCGGACCACTCCGGAACTCCTTGTGACGTCCGGGATCTCATCCGGGACTCCGAACAACATTCTGGCTACCGCATACTATTATCTCTACAACCCTAGTGTCACCGAACCTTAAATGTGTGGACCCTACGGGTTCGGGAACCATGCAGACATGGCCGAGACAACTCTCCGGCCAATAACCAACAGCGGGATCTGGATACCCATGTTGGCTCCCACATGTTCCACGATGATCTCATCGGATGAACCACGATGTCAAGGACTCAATCAATCCCGTATACAATTCCCTTTGTCTAGCGGTATTGTACTTGCCCGAGATTCGATCGTCGGTATGCCGATACCTTGTTCAATCTCGTTACCGGCAAGTCTCTTTACTCGTTCCGTAACACATCATCCCATGATCAACCCCTTGGTCACATTGTGCACATTATGATGATGTCCTACCGAGTGGGCCCTGAGATACCTCTCCGTTACACGGAGTGACAAATCCAATCTCGATTCGTGCCAACCCAACAGACACTTTCGGAGATACCCGTAGTGCACCTTTATATCCACCCAGTTGCGTTGTGACGTTTGGTACACCCAAAGCATTCCTACGGTATCTGGGAGTTGCACAATCTCATGGTCTAAGGAAATGATACTTGACATTAGAAAAGCTTTAGCATACGAACTACACGATCTCTTGTGCTAGGCTTTGGATTGGGTCTTGTCCATCACATCATTCTCCTAATGATGTGATCCCGTTATCAACGACATCTAATGTCCATGGTTAGGAAACCATGACCATCTATTAACCAACGAGCTAGTCAACTAGAGGCTTACTAGGGACATGGTGTTGTCTATGTATCCACACATGTATCTGAGTTTCCTATCAATACAATTATAGCATGGATAATAAACAATTATCATGAACAAGGAAATATAATAATAATAACTAATTTATTATTGCCTCTAGGGCATATTTCCAACAGTCTCCCACTTGCACTAGAGTCAATAATCTAGTTCATATCGCCATGTGATTAACATTGACAGGTCACATCGCCATGTGACCAACATCCAAAGAGTTTAATAGTGTCACTAAACTAGTTCACATCATCATGTGATTAAGACTCAATGAGTTCTGGGGTTTGATCATGTTTTGCTTGTGAGAGAGGTTTTAGTCAACATGTCTGCAATATTCAGATCCGTTTGTACTTCGCAAATCTCTATGTCATATTGTAAATGTTGCTTCCACGCTCCTCTTGGAGCTATTCCAAATGGTTGCTCCACTATATGTATCCGGTTTTCTACTCAGAGTCACTCGGATAGGTGTGAAAGCTTGCATCGATGTAACCCTTTACGCCGAACTCTTTATCACCTCCATAATCGAGAAACATGTCCTTTATTTACTCCAAGGACAATTTTGACCGCTGTCCAATGATCCATTCCTGGATCATTCTTGTACCCCTTGACTGACTCATGGCAAGGTACACTTCCGGTGCGGTACACAACATAGCATACTATAGAGCCTACGTCTGAAGCATAGGGGACGACCTTCGTCCTTTCTCTCTCTTCTGCCGTGGTCGAGCTTTAACTCTTAACTTCATACCTTACAACTCAGTCAAGAACTCCTTCTTTGACTGATCCATCTTGAACACCTTCAAGATCATGTCAAGGTATGTGCTCATTTGAAAGTACCATTTAGCGTTTTTTGATCTATCCTTATAGATCTTGATGCTTAATGTTCAAGCAGCTTAATTCAGGTTTTCTATTGAAAAACACCTTTCAAATAACCCTATATGCTTTCCAGAAATTCTACATCATTTCTGATCAACAATATGTCATTCACATATACTTATCAGAAATTCTATAGTGCTCCCACTCACTTCTTTGGAAATACAAGTTTCTCATAAACTTTGTATAAACCCAAAATCTTTGATCATCTCATCAAAGCGTACATTCCAACTCCGAGATGCTTACTCCAGTCCTTAGAAGGATTGCTGGAGCTTTCCATACTTGTTAGCGTCTTTCAGGATTGTCAAAACCTTCTGGTTGTATCACATACAACCTTTCCTCAAGAAAATTATCGAGGAAACAATGTTTTGATATCCTATCTGCAAGATTTCATAAATAATGCAGTAACTGCTAATCCAATTCCAAACGACTCTTAGCATTGCTACGAGTGAGAAAGCCTCACCGTAGTCAACTCCTTGAACTTGTCGGAAAACATCTTAACAACAAGTCGAGCTTTCTTAATGGTGATACTTACCATCATTGTCCGTCTTCCTTTTAAAATCCATCTGTACCCAATAGCCTTACGACCATCAATTAGTTCTGCCAAAGTCTACACTTTGTTTTCATACATGGATCCTCTCTCGAATTTTATGGCCTCGAGCCATTTCTCGGAATCCAAGCCTACCATCGCTTCTCCATAGCTCGTAGGTTCATTGTTGTCTAGCCACATGACCTCCAAGACAGGATTACGTACCACTCTGAAGCAGTACGCATCCTTGTCGACCTACGAGGTTTGGTAGTGACTTGATCCGAAGTTTCATGATCACTATCATCAGCTTCCACTTCAATTGGTGTACGTGCCACAGGAACAACTTCCTGTGCCCTGCTACACACCAGTTGAAGTGATGGTTCAATAACCTCATCAAGTCTCCACCATCCTCCCACTCATTTCTTTCGAGAGAAACTTTTCCTCGAGAAAGGACCTGATTCAAGAAACAATCCCTATTGCTTTCAGATCTGAATTAGGAGGTATACCCAACTGTTTTGGGTGTCCTATGAAGATGCATTTTATCCGCTTTGGGTTCGAGCTTATCAACCTGAAACTTTTTCACATAAGCGTCGCAGCCCCAAACTTTTAAGAAACGACAACTTAGGTTTCTCTAAACCATAGTTCAAACGGTGTTGTCTCAACAAAATTACGTGGTGCCCTATTAAAGTGAGTGCGGTTGTCTTTAATGCCTAACCCATGAACGATAGTGGTAATTCGATAAGAGACATCATGGTACGCACCATATCCAATAGGGTGCAACTATGATGTTTGGACACACCATCACACTATGGTGTTCCAGGCGGTATGAATTGTGAAACAATTTCCACAATGTCTTAATTGCGTGCCAAAGCTCATAACTCAGATACTCATATCTATGATCATATCATAGACATTTTATCCTGTTGTCACGATGATCTTCAACTTCACTCTGAAATTACTTGAACCATTCAATAATTCAGACTTGTGTTTCATCAAGTAAATATACTCAACATCTACTCAAATCATCTGTGAAGTAAGAACATAACGATATTCACTGCATGCCTCAGCACTCATTGGACTGCACACATCAAAATGTGTTACTTCCAACAAGTTGCTATCTTGTTCCATCTTACTGAAAATGAGGCTTTTCAATCATCTTGCCCATGTGGTATGATTTGCATATCTCAAGTGATTCAAAATCAAGTGAGTCCAAACGATCCATCTGCATGCAGTTTCTTCATGCGTACATACCAATAGACATGGTTCGCATGTCTCAAACTTTTCAAAACGAGTTAGTCCAAAGATCCATCAACATGGAGCTTCTTCATGCGTTTTATACCAATATGACTTACATAGCAGTGCCACGAGTAAGTGGTACTATCATTACTATCGTATATCTTTTGGCATGAAAATGTGTATCACTACGATCGAGATTCAATAAACCATTCTTTTAGGTGCAAGACCATTGAAGGTATTATTCAAATAGATAGAGTAACCAGTATTCTCCTTAAATGAATAACCCTATTGCGATAGACATAATCCAATCATGTCTATGCTCAACACAAACACCAAATAACAATTATTTAGGTTTAACACCAATCTCGATGGTAGAGGGAGCGTGCGATGCTTGATCACATCAACCTTGGAAACACTTCCAACACATATCGTCAGCTCACCTTTAGCTAGTCTCCGTTTATTCCGTAGATTTTATTTCGAGTTACTAACACTTAGCAACCGAACCGGTATCTAATACACTGGTGCTACTCGGAGTACTAGTAAAGTACACATTAACATAATGTATATCCAATATACTTCTATCGACCTTGCCAGCCTTCTCATCTACCAAATATCTAGGGTAATTCTTCTCCAGTGATTGTTCCCCTTATTACAGAAGCACTTAGTCTCGGGTTTGGGTTCAACCTTGGGTTTCTTCACTAGACCAGCAGCCGATTTGCCGTTTCATGAAGTACCCCTTCTTGCCGTCGCCCTTCTTGAAACTAGTGGTTTCACTAACCATCAACAATTGATGCTCCTTCTTGATTTCTACTTTCGCGGTGTCAAACATCGCGAATATCTCAAGGATCATCATATCTATCCCTGATATGTTATAGTTCATCACGAAGCTCTAGCAGCTTGGTGGCAATGACTTTGGAGAAACATCACTATCTCATCTAGAAGATCAACTCCCACTCGATTCAAGTGATTGTTGCACTCAGTCAATCTGAGCACAAGCTCAACGATTGAGCTTTTCTCCCTTAGTTTGCAGGCTAAGAAAATCGTCGGAGGTCTTATACCTCTTGACGTGGGCACGAGCCTGAAATCCCAATTTCAGCTCTTGGAACATCTCATATGTTCTGCGACATTTCAAAAATGTTTTCGGTGCCTCAATTCTAAACCATTTAACATTACCGAACTATCATGTAGTCATCAAAACGTGTATGTCAGATGTTTGCAACATCTACAGACTACGTTCGAGGTCCAGCACACCGAGCGATGCATTAAGGACATAAGCCTTCTACTGTCCGCATAATTGCTACTGTCAACTTTCAACTATATTTTCTCTAGGAACATATCTAAAACAGTAGAACTAAAACGCGAGCTATGACATAATTTGCAAAGGGCTTTTGACTATGTTCAGGATAATTAAGTTCATCTAATGAACTCCCACTCAGATAGACATCCCTCTAGTCATCTAAGTGATTACATGATCCGAGTCAACTAGGTCGTGTCCGATCATCACGTGAGACGGACTAGTCATCATCGGTGAACATCTTCATGTTGATCGTATCTACTATATGACTCATGCTCGACCTTTCGGTCTCTTGTGTTCCGAGGCCATGTCTGTACATGCTAGGCTCGTCAAGTCAACCTAAGTGTTTCGCGTGTGTAAATCTGGCTTACACCCGTTGTATGTGAACGTTAGAATCTATCACACCTGATCATCACGTGGTGCTTCGAAACGACAAACTTTCGCAACGGTGCACAGTTAGGGGGAACAATTTCTTGAAATTTTAATGAGGGATCATCTTATTTACTACCGTTGTTCTAAGCAAATAAGATGCATAAACATGATAAACATCACATGCAATGAAAAAGTGACATGATATGGCCAATATCATTTTGCTCCTTTTGATCTCCATCTTCGGGGCTCCACGATCATCATCGTCACCAGCATGACACCATGATCTCCATCATCATGATCTCCATCATCGTGTCTTCATGAAGTTGCCTCACCAACTATTACTTCTACTACTATGGCTACCGATTAGCAATAAAGTAAAGTAATTACATGGCGTTGTTCAATGACACGCAGGTCATACAATAAATTAAGACAACTCCTATGGCTCCTGCCGGTTGTCATACTCATCGACATGCAAGTCGTGATTCCTATTACAAGAACATGATCAATCTCATACATTGCATATCATTCATCACATTCTTTTGGCCATATCACATCACATAGCATACCCTGCAAAAACAAGTTAGACGTCCTCTAATTGTTGTTTGCATGTTTTACGTGGCTGCTATGGGTTTCTAGCAAGAACGTTTCTTACCTACGAAAAAACCACAACGTGATATGTCAATTGCTATTTACCCTTCATAAGGACCCTTTTCATCGAATCCGATCCGACTAAAGTGGGAGAGACTGGCACCCGCTAGCCACCTTATGCAACAAGTGCTTGTCAATCGGTGGAACCTGTCTCACGTAAGTGTACGTGTAAGGTCGGTCCGGGCCGCTTCATCCCACAATACTGTCGAAACAAGATTGGACTAGTAACGGTAAGCATATTGAACAAAATCAACGCCCACAACTACTTTGTGTTCTACTCGTGCAAAGAATCTACGCAATAGACCTAGCTCATGATGCCACTGTTGGGGAACGTAGCAGAAATTCAAAATTTTCCTACATGTCACCAAGATCTATCTATGGAGAGAATAGCAACGAGAGAGAGGGGAGTGCATCTACATACCCTTGTAGATTGCTAAGCGGAAGCGTTCAAGTGAACGGGGTTGATGGAGTCGTACTCGTCGTGATCCAAATCACCGATGATCCTAGCGCCGAACGAACGGCACCTCCGCTTTCAACACACATACGGTTGGGAGAGACATCTCCTCCTTCTTGATCCAGCAAGGGGAGGATCGGTTGATGGAGATCCAGCAGCACGACGGCGTGGTGGTGGAAGTAGCGGGATCCCGGCAGGGCTTCGCCAAGCGCAAGCGGGGAGGAAGAGGTGTCACGGGAGGGAGGGAGGCGCCAGGGACTCAGGTGCGGCTGCCCTCCCTCCCCTCCACTATATATAGGGGTCTAGGGGGGGCGCCGGCCCCTTGTAGATCCCATCTAGGGAGGGGGCGGCGGCCCTAGGGGTGGCTTGGCCTCCAAGCCAAGTGGAGGCGCCCCCACCCCTTAGGGTTTCTAACCCTAGGAGCATGGGAGGCCCAAAGGGGGGCGCACCAGCCCACCAGGGGCTGGTTCCCACGCCCCCTCAGCCTATGGGGCCCTCCGGGATAGGTGGCCCCACCCGGTGGACCCTCGGGACCCTTCCGGTGGTCCCGGTACAATACCGATGACCCCCGAAACTTTCCCGGTGGCCGAAACTGGACTTCCTATATATAAATCTTTACCTCCGGACCACTCCAGAACTCCTCATGACGTCCGGGATCTCATCCGGGACTCCTAACAACATTCGGGTTACCGCATACTATTATCTCTACAACCCTAGTGTCACCGAATCTTAAGTGTGTAGACCCTACGGGTTCGGGAACCAAGGCAGACATGGCCAAGACAACTCTCCGGCCAATAACCAACAGCGGGATCTGGATACCCATGTTGGCTCCCACATGTTCCACGATGATCTCATCGGATGAACCATGATGTCAAGGACTTAATCAATCCCGTATACAATTCCCTTTGTCTAGCGGTATTGTACTTGCCCGAGATTCGATCGTCGGTATGCCGATACCTTGTTCAATCTCGTTACCGGCAAGTCTCTTTACTCGTTCCGTAACACATCATCCCGTGATCAACCCCTTGGTCACATTGTGCACATTATGATGATGTCCTACCGAGTGGGCCCTGAGATACCTCTCAGTTACACGGAGTGACAAATCCCAGTCTCGATTCGTGCCAACCCAACAGACACTTTCGGAGATACCCGTAGTGCACCTTTATAGCCACCCAGTTACGTTGTGACGTTTGGTACACCCAAAGCATTCCTACGGTATCCGGGAGTTGCACAATCTCATGGTCTAAGGAAATGATACTTGACATTAGAAAAGCTTTAGCATACGAACTACACGATCTCTTGTGCTAGGCTTAGGATTGGGTCTTGTCCATCACATCATTCTCCTAATGATGTGATCCTGTTATCAACGACATCCAATGTCCATGGTCAGGAAACCGTGACCATCTATTGATCAACGAGCTAGTCAACTAGAGGCTTACTAGGGACATGGTGTTGTCTATGTATCCACACATGTATCTGAGTTTCCTATCAATACAATTATAGCACGGATAATTAACGATTATCATGAACAAGGAAATATAATAATAATAACTAATTTATTATTGCCTCTAGGGCATATTTCCAACACTTGATTCCTCTCAAAGTTGTGTAGCTCTTCATGCATAGCGTTTATCCAGTTCGGATCTTCCCATGCTTCTTCAACCTTCATAGGTTCAATGCTAGAGATGAATGAATAGTGTTCACAAAAGTTAGCTAAACAAGTTTTAGAGCGAGTGATTCTCCCGGTTTGGATATCATTGTAGATTTGCTCGATGGGATGGTCTTTAGCAATTCTTGCTCGAACTCATGAAAGCTTTTGGTTGGGTCTTGGTTGAACATCTTCTTCATCTTGTTCTTCTTCTTGGCCTTCTTCATTGTTGGCGTTGTCATTCTCTTGTCGTGGTGGAGAAGGAGGTTGTTGACATTCTTGGTGTACTTCCTTGTTTTCTTCATCTTGGTGTGTCCCACTTGTGGATGCTTCCATATCAACTCTTGGTTCACCTTGTCGTGAGGTAGAAGCTTCCACTTGGACGGACGAGGTACTCTCCTTCACCTCCGTTGCACGAATCTTGCCAATAGACAAGTCTTGAATTGCTTCTGAGGGGTCTTTGTCTCCTACATCAATTGGCAATTGCTCTACTTGCGAGCCATTAGATTCATCAAACTTCACATCTACCATTTCTTCAACCTTTTGAGTGAAATTGTTGTAGACATGGTAATTGTGAGAGTGTGAGCCATAACCAAGTAGGAAACCTTCATGAGACTTAGGAGCAAATTTAGAACGACGATGCTTATCAAGAATGTAGCACTTTGAGGCAAATACTCGAAAGTATCCAACTTGGGGTTTGTTACCGGTGAGGAGCTCATATGCCGTCTTGCTGAGTAGCTTGTGAAGATACAAGCGGTTTGTTGCATGACAAGCTGTCTCAACCGCTTCTGCCCAAAAGTGCTTCATCTTGTACTCATCAAGCATCGTTCTTGCCATTTCGATGAGCGTCCGGTTCTTACTCTCAACAACTCCATTTTGTTGAGGTGTGTACGTAGCCGAGAACTCATGTGAAATCCCTTCTTCGTCAAGAAAGGTGTCCACATTTGCATTCTTGAACTCCGTTCTGTTGTCGCTATGAACCTTCTTGATCTTCACTTCAAATTGATTTTGGGCCTTCCTAGCGAAGTTTTTGAAGATCTTTTGGACCTGCGATTTTTCATCGAGAAAGAACACCCACGTAAATCTTGAAAAATCAGCAACTATAACTAGACCAAAAGAATTTCCACCGAGACTCTTGTAAGCGTTGGGACCAAAGAGATCCATGTGAAGTAGCTCGAGTGGCCTCCTTGTGGTCATGATGTTCTTTACGGGCTGCCTTCCTCCAACTTGTTTACCTGCTTGACAAGCACTTCAAAGTCTATCCTTATCAAATATGACATCGTTAACACCAAGGAGATGATTTCCTTTAATAAGCTTGTCAAGATTTTGCATGCCAACATGACCTAATCGTCTATGCCATAACCAACCTTTAGAAGATTTAGCAATAAAGCAAGTTCTAAGTTGAGCCTTTTTAGTGAAATCAACAATATAAAGATCACCTCTACGTATACCGGTAAAGACCATTTTCTGATTATCTCTACAAAACACTTGGAAATCTACTTCAGTAAATAGGACATTGAAACCGAAATTAGCAAGTCTAGATACTGAAAGTTAGTTGTAGCCAAGGGATTCAACGAGCATAACATTTTGTATGGAGCTATCATGTGATATGGCCACCTTACCCTTTGAGTTGTCACCTAAAGTGACGTACTTTCGAGGACCACTATTTTCAGCAAGCTCACGAAACATATCTTTATCTCCGGTCATGTGATCGGTACATCCACTGTCAAGAACCCATTCCTTTCCTCCTGCCATATATCCCCGAAGATTTTCCATAAGACCAAAGTGTCTCATTGCATCATCAAGATCAAAGTTACTATCATCATCCTCATCATAGTATCCATGTTCAACATTGTCATGTGGTGGATCAAATCCTAGAGAGGGTGATTCGTTAGAGTGAGTTTGACAATGATCTTATTTATGAATTTTAAAAGCTTTGGAAATAATATCACTAATAATTCCAACATCTCCTTTGACACGCATAAGATTTGTAAGCTCAAATAGACAATCACCAAACATAGGATCATTGAAATTCATCTTACTCAATGCAATAGTCTTATGGAGAATTTCATCTAGATTCTTCAAGGAATAATCCGGAAATTGTTCCTCAAGAAATTTCCATATAGTGTACGCATACTCAAGAGTAGGCAAGTTTCCAATCAAGTTTCTAGGCAAGCCTCTAGTGATTAGATTAACAGTTCTAAGATTCCTGATCATGTCAATTGACTCATCAAGGGTATGATGCATAGGATCAACATGAGGTGCACAAGGGCTAGCAATGTACTTGTTCAAATGATATTGATTGAAAATCACAAGCATCTCATTTTTCCACTCATAAAAATACTCTCCATCAAGTATAGGCACTCTATGTCTAAGACTCCCCAAAGTAGACTCATCCATCTTCCTCCAATGGTGATTAAACTAAAGCAATGGAGACCAAAGCTCTGATACCAATTGAAAGGATCGAGAAGAGGTGTCTAGAGGGGGGGGGGTGATTAGACACTAAGTGCCAAAAGTAGCAGTTTTTAATTTCTTTAAGTTTAAGTGGAGTTTTAGCACAAGTTTAACAATCACAATACATATCAAGCATGCATGCAAAGAGTATATGAGCAGCGGAAAGTAAAGCATGCAACTTGCAAGAATGTAAAGGGATGGGATTGGAGAAATCAAACACAATTGGAGACACGGATGTTTTTGTCGTGGTTCCGATAGGTGGTGCTATCGTACATCCACGTTGATGGAGACTTCAACCCACGAAGGGTAATGGCTGCGCGAGTCCACGGACAAGAAGGTTCCATGTAGAAGCAACCTTGTCTATCCCACCATGGTCGTCGCCCATGAAGGACTTGCCTCACTAGCGGTAGATATTCACGAAGTAGGCAATATCCTTGCCCTTACAAACTCCTTGGTTCAACTCCACAATATTGTTGGAGGCTCCCAAGTGACACCTAGCCAATCTAGGAGACACTACTCTCCAAGAAGTAACAAATGGTGTGTTGATGATGAACTCCTTGCTCTTGTGCTTCAAATGATAGTCTCCCCAACACTCAACTCTCTCTCACAGGATTTGGATTTGGTGGAAAGAAGATTTGAGTGGAAAGCAACTTGGGGAAGGCTAGAGATCAAGATTCATATGGTAGGAATGGAATATCTTGGTCTCAGCACATGAGTAGGTGGTTCTGTCTCAGAAAATAAAAGTTGGAAGTGTAGGTTCGTTCCGATGGCTCTCTCCCGGAATGAAGAGGAGGTGGAGGGGTATATATAGCCTCCACACAAAATCTAACCGTTACACACAACTTGGCAATCTCGGTGGGACCGAATTGAGAAACTCGGTCGGACCGATTCAGCAAATCTAGTGACCGGTAGGATTTTCGGTGGGACCGACATGCAACTCGGTAGGACTGATATGGTTAGGGTTAGGGCATAACGTAATCTCGGTGAGACCGATTACACAAACTCGGTGGTACCGATTTTGGTAATAAGCTAACTAGAGAGTTGGTCAGGTAAACTCGGTGTGACCGATTCTCTCATCTCGGTGGGACCGAAACGTTACAAAAAGGAACAGAGAGTTTACATTGTAATCTCGGTAGGACCGATTACACAAACTCGGTGGGACCGATTTTGGTAATGGACATACACGGAGAGATTACAATCCCATCTCGGTGAGACCGATTTGCCTAGGGTTTGTGGCAGTGGCTATGACATATGAACTCGGTGGCGCCGGATAGAAAGAATCGTCGGGGCCGAGTTTGACTTTTGGTTTAGGTCATATGTGGATGTGAGAAAGTAGTTGAGGGTTTTGGAGCATATCACTAAGAACTTTGAACAAGAACCTCATTAAGCAACACCTCATCCCTTCTTGATAGTATTGGCTTTTCCTATAGACTCAATGTGATCTTGGATCACTAAAATATAAAATGTAGAGTCTTGTGCTTGAAGCTTGAGCCAATCCTTTGTCCTTAGCATCTTGAAGGGGTTCCACATCCTTTAGTCCATGCCACTTCATTGTTGTACTTATCTGAAACATACTAGGTAAAGGTTTTAGTCCAACAAGGGATATGTTGACATTAATTACCGAAACCACCTAGGGAGCACTTGTGCTTTCAATCTCCCCCTTTTTGGTAATTGATGACAACATACATCAAAGCTTTAGATAGAGGATATATAGTAAATAACAAGCAAAGCTTTGGAAAGACATGTAACATGCATGGGCTCCGCCTACATGTATGCAATCATGTGAATATGGAATATAGAAGCATGTGAATGCATAATCATGACAAAGTAGGCAATGTGTTACATGTATCTTGGCTATATGCATCAGACCAAAGAATTGTGGGAAATGTACCTTCATGATCATGAGTCCTTCTTGCAAATAGTATGTACATCAGCAAGAATTCCTCATACACTTGACTGTGATGCATATACTTATCTTGTGGTCTTGAGTTGGCTTAGGATGGAATGAACCTGTGAAAATAAGGTTGGATAACACAGATGCATCTACTAGCCAGAGCAAACAAGAAGAAACCACAAGAGTACCAAGACTGGGATCACATGTAGAGAGTGAGTACCAAGTACCACATTGGATATCGACATGTCCCCAAAGGTAAAGATGTACAATGAATTTGAAGAATTTCTTTCCCTTGAATGTCTTGCTCCCCCTGAATCTAGCATGGGATACTCGGAGAAGATAGGGAACAGAAAAACAGAGCTCAAGGAGACAAATGAACAGAGCTAATGCAAATAAGCACATATCAACATGTCTTTCCCCTCTAGAAGACATGTAACATCTCTCCTCTTGAGCACCAAGCATCTGGGATCCTTGAGTATTCTCTCCCCCTAGAGATATGATTAAGCTTTGATGTGATCTCTCTCTCCCCCTTTGACATCAATTTCCAAGAAGGGTCTTCTGGAATTTGTCGTGAGTGGGTTTGGTCCTTGAGTCACAGCATAAAGCGACAAATTAAAGGTGATGCTGGTAGAGGACAAGATTCATTGAGTGGAGCTGGATTCAAAGTAATGCAGGAACATGTGGCAAAATGTCTTTCCTGTAGTGAAATCGGTGGCACCGAGTATTATGCTTCGGTTGCACCGAAAGGATTTGGTTGGACCAGAAATAGGAGACCGGTGTGACCGAGTTCATCACAGAGAAAACACTTGTCACCTCAGCTCACTAGACAAGTAAGATCTCACAAGGATTTGCAAGGAATTTAACTTAAAGATTTGCAATGAATTGGATGCAGGGAATGCAGAACAGAAAATAAAAGAGAAGAAACTTAAAATAAATCTAGATGAAGTTTTTTTTGAAAGAGGAAACAAATATGCATGAGACAAATGCAAGAGCACAGAAAAGAACACAAGTGAACTTCATCTAGAATTGGACGGCGACAAAGTCACCTATGTTAGAGTATCTTGTCTCTAAGACGCTCCAAAGCATCTATCCTGATATTTCTACTGCAGAGTTCCCTAAAGAATTGTCCCAACTCTGCAACTGCTCTGTATAAGTCAGGGCGGCCCAATCCTCTAAGGATAATAGGTAAAACCCTTTGAAGTACGACATGGCAGTCATGAGTTTTCAACCCTTGTACCTTATTTCCATATGCACTGACTCTCCTTTCAGGGTTGGAAGAAAATCCATGTGGGAATCTCACACGTGACAGGACCTCGCAGAATTATTTTCTTTTTACCTTGTCCAAGACGTACACAGCTGGTGCCATATCCCGTGGTTTACCTTCATCTTGCACCTGCAAATCCTATCTGATACCCAGGTGTGTCAAATCAATCCTAGATTTTAAGGTATCTTTCGTCTTGCCTTCAATATTAAGAAGTGTGCCGATAATGTTGTCACATATATTTTTCTCGATGTGCATCACATCAAGATTATGCCGCAGATCCAAATCTTTCCAATACTCCAAGTCCCACAAAGTGGACCTATGGGTAAACAATAATCTCTCTTCTGGCCTGCCATGCTTCCTTTTCCCGCTACCATTACCAGGATGGTTTCCTGGTGTAATATGCCTGACCTTCTCTAATTCCACTTGCAACTCATCAGCGGTAAGCCTCTTTGGCGCATCACGGTTTTCATGCTTTGCATTGAACACATGTCTTCATTATTTTCTAGGATGCGGCTTGTCCTTGGCTAAGGAAACGACGGTGTCCAATGTAGCAAATCTTGCTAAGTATTGTGTATGACAGCGGACTCCTGTCACAGCGAACATATGCATTGTAACCATGTGTCGTTTGCGCTGACATAGTGCCCAAAGCGGATAATCATGGATGCTCCAAATTATAACAGCACACAAAAAGAAATCAGTTGGTGGGCTGCTATATAGGTCTCGAGTGAGAACACCCCTCCATAGCTATTAAAGTTCCTCCACAAGAGGCTCCATGAATAAATCAAAATCCTTTCCAGGACTTTTTGGACCTGGGATGAGCAAGGCCATCATGTATTTTGATTCTTTGGTGCAGACATTTGGAGGCGTGTTGTAAGGGATAACAAGCACTAGCCACATGCTATATGTGGCGCTCTGGTGGCCAAATGGGTTAAATCCATCTGAAGCTAAGCCAAGTCTAATGTTTCTCGGGTCAGCAGCAAACTTTTTGTGTTTACGATTGAAGCTTTTCCACTCACTACCATGAGATGGATGGCTCGTTACATTTTGATCTCTGTTCTCCTGGTTCCTAGAATGCCACAATACATCCTATCTTGTTTCAGCATCATGAAACAACCTCTGCAATCTTGGTATAATTGGAAAATTTCTCAGAACATTATGAGGAATCCTCTTCACAACATCGCCATCTTTCCATCTTGATGATTTGCATTTCGGGCATTCACTTAAGTTGGCATAATCCTTCCAGAATAGAACACAATTATTCTTACAAACATGGATCATATCATATCCAATTCCAACTGCACGAAGGAAATTCTTCATTTTACTGTAGGTGTGTGGCAGCTCAGACGCATCTGGGAAAGATTTGCGGAAAGCGGCCAACATCGCATTGGATGATTTGTTGGTCATCCGCTCAGATGTCTTCACCTGAAGAAAGGTGACCATAGCTGAGAATACTGACAGCTTATTTCTTGGGGTGACAGCCACATTGCATTGTTCCAACATGCGGGCCCACCATTTTTCTTCGGTAGGTGAAAGTTCACGAAATGCATGAGCATTTCGTAGCATTGTTTCAATGTTGATCAAACTCAGTGGCTCCGCCACCACCACCTCCTCCTCCTCTTCCACCTGAGCATCAGGAAGATCAAGATGGTGATCTGCTGCTTCCAGGTAGTCAATAACATTGACGTTCACAGCTTCACCATGATGAACCCACCTAGTATATGTGACCGACATCCCATACAAGTGTAGATGATTTTGCATAGTTGACTGGGGTCTTGTAACTGAATTCATACAACTGCTACACAGACAGAGCACATCTGATTTCGGACTATCGTACTCAGCTCTGATAGAGTTCATGAAGTTTTCAACGCCCTCGACATATGCAGCAGAGAATCTTCGAGCAGAAGTTATCCAAGTCATGTCCATCTATTACACATACAAATTAGTTCTTCTACTAGATATTATAGGAAAAACATATATGCTTTTTTTATGAAGTCCAGAAAAAAATACCTAAGTTGATGTCTAAAGCTATGGCAAGATATTTGGACGAGCAGATCTAAGTAACGAAATATATGTAAAGCTAATTCAGCAAACAGATTTGAGTGCTAAATTATGGTAGGCTGTTTCAGCAGTTAATGAGGCCGAGCACACAACCTTCGAACTATCGAAGGCTATCGCAACAACAAAGATCGAGTATAAAATGGTGTAGAGCTATTTCACCTAACACATTGGCTACTAGACCATGGCAATCTACGTCACAATAAATATATGGCAGGATATTTTAGCAACTAATCAGCCTTTGTATGCCATCTCAGCTAAGCAGATTGAGTGGAGAACAGGGCAATGAAGCTTCTTAAGTATAACATATTGACTGTAAACTACTTCGGCAAATAGTGAGATTAACAGCGTCTATCAGCTAACATTCAGCGCTACACCGACATGCACGGGGCCTCAGTCTAGAATGGGCGTACCATGGGAGAAGCTGACTGCCGTGCGTCTCCACACGAACGTCGGCAGCGGTGGCGGTGTTGACCGCTGTGTGCCTCCACAAGAACGTCGCTAGCGGTCTCGGCGCGGCTAGAGGACGGCAGTCTACGAGAGCATACTGTGGAAGCGAGAGGATCACCGTGCGTCCCCTCGACGAACCGCGTCACCGACGTATAGGCGCGGCAGGTAGGGTGGCTTTGGTGGAGCGAATGCAGTGGAGGGGGACGGGGGGAGGGGGCTTTGGGAAATATTATTGGCTAGTTGGCCGAAGGGTGGTTGAATTTAGGAT
>NC_041387.1:597484895-597507772 GCF_002162155.2 Triticum dicoccoides | reverse complement strand
GTGGGGGGAGTTTGGCGCATCGTCGGTTTCTCCAAGTGTAGTCCAACATGTCAGTGAAGAGGCAAGCCGAAGCGCGTTCCGTTTGCGTGAGCCGTGTGCAGGACCGAATGTGTGTGGGGTGCAATGCGACACGACAGGGGTGCTGTGAGTGTACCGCCTTTTTTCCTTTTAAACTAGGTGCTTCGCCCCCTCAAAAAAAACGTGGTGCTTCACGCGATCCATCGATACTACTACTAGTAATATGGTAATCCCGACTAAAACGGTGTGGCCGTGTCTTTTCCCGCACGATATGCTGGGAGGTTGGCTTAGTTGGTTTTTTTGGATGAGTAATGCTACATACGTAATCCCAGTTACGTAATTAATGTAATGTGAAACGTGTGAGCTGTTGTTGTAAATTGAGGGGAGGGAGGGGCCCTCGTTCATCCTTTTCTCCCACAAGATCTTGATGTTCCGTGCAACACACGGGCATCTTGCTAGTACTCCTACAATATACTATATTATTGTGAAAGTTCTCACCGGCCGAGATTAATGCAAACAGACAGATTTTCATTACATTTTGAACTTTTATAGGGCATAAAAATAAAAGAAATCCGACGCTAAACCTATTTTATGGCAGCGACCGACATCCTCCATCTGCGATCTCTATGTACGGGGGCGGGGTTCAAGACCCGTGAAGTGAAGGTGCGGTCTCGAGTGAGGAAGAGTAGAACACGGGATACGGACCGGCCAGTTGGCACACCATGCCCTACCGCCTCCCATGCCCTACTCATCCTCGGAGGAGTCCCCGACCACGGCGGTGCCGGATGTTGGATGGCAGCAAGTAGGACGCGTGGCTGACGGTGCTCCCATCGTCGGCCGCCAGCGTGGCCACCGCTTGTGCGGTCGCGTCCGCGTCCGGTTACGCTGCTATTGCATCGCGAGAGGCGACTTGAGTGAGGGCGGCGACCTCGAGCTTCATCCCCGAAGACAAACTCTCCTGCAGAGTGTTCGTGCTTGCGGTCATGGCAGATGTGGTGCCAGGTAGGAGGACCATGCGCTATGGTGTGGAGGTTAGCTGGGCGTTGCCGCTTTAAGTAGTGCATTCCGGTGAGGCCAAGCATTCGGGTGTGTCATTAAGTCACTGGAGTTGGTTCCTCGGGCACCGAGCCTCTTAACGATGCCATACGAACGGACGGCATGAATGCGGGCAGCTGGCGCCGGCTGGGAACGCACCGTGCGATGGTGCGAGGGACGAGGGTTTTTGGTGTGCCAGGGTAGTCAGTTGCGGTCGTGGCAACGTTGGATATGCCCTTTGCTCACATGCGATCCCCACATGTCATTGAAAAAGCAATACGACCCTGCATGGTCTCAGGTTCTGGGGATGCAGTTGGCCACGCTACACCATTCCGCGGACGCGTCGCGGCGCCCCATGCATTCTCGACGAGCTGGGCGTTGGGGTGTGTTTGGATTGTGGCCAAAGTGCACCTTACCAAAATTTTGGTCATGACCCAAAGATTGGTCTTTGTTTGGATCGTTGCCATTTTTTGGCATGCCAATGAACTCTAGCCAACTCTAGTTCATTTTTCTTGCCTATGTCGGCCAAATCATGGGCAACCAAAACCTCAACCAAAATTTTGGCTAGCCAATGCTTTGATGGGGCAACCTTGGTCACAAACCAAACATACTGCTGGTCGTGCCACAGCGCTAACACCACCCTCGTCACACTGAAACCGACCATGTCCAGCGATGATGAGCGTGTCGCTCACCACGGTCGCCGTGTCCAGAGGCGGTGCTGGAGCTGCGCCTCGTTGTTGGACCCCCACGACCCGCATGAACGGTTGTCGATGGTGAGGAGGTCGTGGGCCAGCTCCTCCATTGGACTAGTATGCGCTACATCATCTCGGCAGGTGTGCCCCACATGTCGGTTTCCCTGTTTTCCCGGCCATATTCGAGCGTCAGTGCTCCGTGTTGCGCATTAGGCCTTTCACTATGTAGGCCAGGCGAGACAACTTATTATTTATTTGAGCCGTTCAAGTATAATCATGTGGCGTTTGCTTATTTCTCATTCCTCTCCAGCCTTCTTCTTCATCGATCATGCCGCCCTCCGGTCGAATCCATCCTCCTGCATGCCTCATTTGAACATCCTGCCAAGTATCATTCGCATGTGGGCCTAGACCATGCTTGTATTTCCAATGTTGTAATTTATCCGACATGCATACAAACAAACAGTTCATTTAAAGTTTCACTTTGCCTCCACTACATGTCGCTTCGTGTCTTAGTTTTGACATCTCATTCGGTTCATGCCCCGACACATGTTGACGACATCAATTGATGTTGAGAGATCAATTGCGTGTCATGCAAGCAGATAAAGGTTTGGTCTGTTTCTATGATAGAAATGACACGCGGGGGGGTGGGGGTGGGGGTATGTGGGGATTAGAGTGAGTATATTGTATGTTCATAAGCGAAACGAATGTATTGTACCCACCCTAGTCCTCTTTCAATCGATGTCTGGACTCCGAGATGAAATCGAGAGAGAACGAGTGGGGGCATGTGTGATACCTAAGGAGGTTTCAAAATTTTGAACCGGTGATCATAGCATCCGCAAATCATATATAAAGGGTATTCAATGTTCATTTCGTTTTTGAACATACAATATACTCCCTCCGATCCTTTCTAGTTTACATATAAGTTTTATGTGTAGTAAAAAAAGTATCTCTACTTTGATCAAACTTACAAAAAAAGTATCAACGTTCAACAACACCCAATTAATATTGTTAGATTCGTACCTACTCCTAGATTTGTACTCGAGATGGTTTCCAATTTGTTTTCAACCACGTGAATGTGCTTGTTCTCGCGCATGCTCTTCCTACTAGGATTTCGCCACGTATAGCCAGTCCAATAGTAACTTTTTTTAAGCTCCCTGTCCAATAGTACTAGTGGAGTACTGACAACATCTATACTAGAGTATGCAGTGCTCATAGTAGTACTCCCTCCTTCCATTTATATAGGGCCTATGTGGAGGAGAGAGATGTGAAAAAATAAGGGGAGTGAGTTCTCATGCAAGATCCTAGCTATATACGCATTCCTAGTTAAATACAATAAATATGAAGAAAGAGAGAGAGATGTGAGATGGAAAAAAGTACTAATACAATAGCCAACCTTATGATTTTTTTGCGGGAAATAGCCAACCTTATGGCCCACACTACTGTATGAGTGCATATAATAGATGATGGCTATAGATGACATGGCAGTTCCTTATAGCCATCGACTAGCTATATTATTAACCATGCTCTAATGCGTTTTTCAAAACCGCATTTGACTATTGACAAGATTAATAGTACATGAGATGTATAATGTGAAGATTATATCATTGGAAGCTCCTTTCACATACAAATTTGACCATATGCTTTGTGTAAGTTGCATGTCATATATTATTACTCTAACATTTGGTCAAAGTTAGCCTCGAAAAATGCATTAGGCCCTTTATAGTAAATGGAAGGAGGAGTAGTAGTGGAAGTGGATCCCCTGACGTAGGTATCCCTGCCTTACCTTCCCTTTCGGTCACTTACTGGCGGACCCCATGCTTGCTAGGCCCCGCATGTCAGTTACTCAATGGGTTCGGCCACGTCAGGGGATCCTCATCCGTAGTATACTCCCTCTGTTTTTATTTACTCCGCATAAAACAGAGGGAGTGGTAGTATAAATGACACGGGCGGTGGAGGGGGAGGGACGTCGGTTTGCTCTCAACTGCGGTCCCACAAGCGAGCGAAAACGCAAGACGAAGCGCGTTCCATTCGGTGAGCAACGTGGAGGGTCCATCGTGCCGGGGTACAACGCAAACATGACAAGAGCGATGTACAGTCAAAACTGATTGACCGGTCATCATCGGAACCACTATTCACACCAGAACCTTCACTGCTCGGCCTATGCCAGCCACTGCGCCAAAACCACACCTAATCTCCATCCCATTCCCCCACCTTTTGATCCCCTAGCCCGCATCAAGCGTCCCCTAGTTTGCTGGAAAGCCATGGTGCACCGCAAGATCACATACTACAAGATGCTGACGCCGGAGCGCCGCGCAGAAATCGCGGTGGCGGTCGGTGCCACAGACCTCCGTTCCCAAGCTCGCTTTGTGGTGGGCCAATCCCCGAGTTCTCTGGAGCCAAGCTACAAGGAGGAGGAACCCGATCCAATGTTCATGGCGGAGGTCACGGTGCAGAAGGACCCCGATGGGTATGAGACGATGGACGTCAACTTTGTGCCGGCATCCAAGTCCCCCATGGTGCAGGCGGACCAGCGGTTCAACCTGGCGATACTAAAGGAGGACCGGGACGCAGAGGCTTAACTAGACATGGAGTGCGTGCATGCCGCTGCCATCGAGGCTCTCCTGCATGCGGAACCGGATGTTGTGGATGTGAACCGGGAGGCGGAAGCTCAACTTGAGGTGGAGCGCGCGGATGCCGCTGCCATCGAGGCCCTCCTGCAGGCGAAACCGGATGTCCTGGACTTGAACGGGGCGGCAGAGGCTCAACTCGATGCGGAGCACGCGGATGCTACTGTCATCGAGGCCCTCCTGCAGGCGGAACCGGATGTCCTGGACTTGAAATGGGCGGTGGAGGCTCGACTCGACGCGGAGCGCGCGGATATCGCTGCCATCGAGGCCCTCCTGCAGGCGGAACCGGACGTCCTCGACTTGAACCGGGCGGTGCTCTCGTCCGTGCAGAGCGCACGCACGCCCCGCATGAACGAGTAGTTGGAGGCCGAGGACAACCACGGTGCGGAGATACACGTTGGCAGCTACGGCTGGTTCGCACCGGCAACCAAAGACAACGAGGCCCTCTCATTCCATGAGCAGTGATAGTTTTTCTTTATGTTATTGTTTTTATGGATCTTTTGTTGTGTAAAAACATATATTGTTATGCAAGTCTCCCGACTTTCATCATTTGGGCCAGTTTACCATTTTAGGAGGTTGGATGAATATCCTACGTCTCCTAACCCTTCTTCCTCACCTCTTCTTCTTCCCCAACAGACCACTGCACGGGACGTACGGATCCTCCCCAACATGCGGTTGGATAAACATACTCTATGAACAAAAATTATGTGTCAGTGGTAGGATGGCTGAGTTTTGTTTGTTCACATGCGACAGCAGGTGTCAGTGAGGGTGTGTTCCCTTGGTTGGGTTTGCGGCATGCAGGAGCGAGTGTGTGAGGGTGCGGTGCGACTGTGGCGTGCAGGAGCGACCGTGTGAGGGTGCGGTGCGACCGCGACAGTCGTGCGCAAGTGTACCTCCTTTTCATTTTGAATCCTTTAGGAGAGCTTGGCAAAAATGTGTGGTGAAGTATGGCAATGCAAGCCCTAGACCCAAACAAGATACAAGTACGTACGTAGGAGTACTACTTGTGTTAAAAAAGAAAGGCATGGTTTTCCTTCGCAGGATTGATCGATACAAATCCTCGTTTGACGTGTCAATTAATGCATATTTTTTCTCCTATGCCCAAAGAGCTAACCATCTCACTCCTCATCGCTTGATTAATGCAGCGCGATACAAACCAACCTTCTCACTTCCATATGCATGCAAGGGTATATTAATGTCCTTGGTTGCTAGTACGAGGCAAACCCCATCAATTTTGCCTCGATTAGTGCTAGTGGCCTTTTGCAAATTGTAATTTTGATATTACGGGCCTTGTGTACAAAAAAATGGAGGTAGCAACTATATTTGACTTCCTTCCCTATTGCAGCGACATCGACGATATCTCGAACGTTGTGGTTTGGCGAAGTGCATTCAACGGAGAACACCATTGAGGGAGACCACGGTAAGTCATTCGCAAGTGCCGCCTGCAAGCCAAGACAACCGCCTTATTTGCATCCAGGAAGTCCGTTCTACCAAAGGACGCGTAAATGTACTAGTACTACTAGTACACAATAGCGTCATCCGTCCAGCTTAGTGCGGTGAGGTGGTTTCTCGAAGAAGACGATGGAGAAGCGGAGTCAGCGAAGAGTGAAATGATGGTTGCTTCATACGTGCTTTGTGATTTGACGCCTCACTGCTTTGTGATTTGTGATAGAAGGGACAGGGGAGTAGACTCTGTGCTCTATATTGTACATGCGTCCAAGCATGGGAGAAATAGGAGAGACGTTGCATTTTTCTATTCCTTCAATTAATCAATTAGGGAGCTTCGGTTCCATTTTTTGGCTTTGGCAGCACCGTCCACAATGGTTCCCATGATGCCAAAAGCTATTTTCACATTTGGCTACACATTGTGGATGCCCTTAACCATACCACTTGGTTTTGCTCCTGTGTGCTATCTATACAAATCTCAATTATATTGATCTAAAAAGTTATAGAATCAAGATTAGTAAAAAGGAGGTGATTTTGCCGCGTGGATGGCGGGGGCGGTTTCTTATTTTTAGAGGATGTTGTCCTGGCGGTTTTCTAACATGCAGTCCCACGTGTTAGTGCTTTACCAAGTCGATCCGCGTCCCACGCGAGGCAGAACAACGGCAGAAGCAACATGTGGTTAACTTGAAGAAGATGAGGGAGAAGCGGATTCAGCAACGAGTGAAATGATGGTTGCTTCGTCCCTCCAACTTCTTTTTTTAGCATTATTACTTCGTCCCTCCAACTTAACTGCGGGAAAGGTGCAACTTTGTGATTTGACGCCTCATTGCTCATTACTACGTCGGCGCCATGACTGGGGTGCTTCACACCGGCTGCTCTACACTGTATTTAGGTATGGCACGTGGACCCGGTAGCTTGATGTACCACATGTAGGCGAAAGGGACTAGAAGATTTATGAAAGCGAGCGCTCCACTCTAAAAACGGAGGAGTACACGACACGGTGGCCTAGTGAACTGTCACTTGTACTGTATAGTACTATAGTTTTGCTGTTTCGCACGATCCATCGATACAAACCTGATTACACAGGGAAGGGCAGGAATTTTTCCTGCGTGGTAGATGATACTGGCCATACATTTCAAAGGCAATTTTTATGTATGCAAACTGAATAATTAAGTAACAATATGATATCTAGTAAAACTAAAAACACATATGATTTATTGTGTTAGAGTGTAGTAGTAGTGCTGTATTGCATAGTTGTT
Organism: Triticum dicoccoides; assembly: GCF_002162155.2. Taxonomy (NCBI): domain Eukaryota; kingdom Viridiplantae; phylum Streptophyta; class Magnoliopsida; order Poales; family Poaceae; genus Triticum; species Triticum dicoccoides. The sequence goes on along the minus strand of NC_041387.1, from coordinate 597,500,695 downwards.
AGATGTAACATGCGAGAACGTGTAGAGATGTAGTTTTGGAGGGCCTACAGAGAGAAAAGCGTAATACGGTCGCCGAACTTCAGAATAAGCTGATTACGGTCACTATATACGTTTTGCGGTGATTATACGGTCACTTGCTCATGGTTCAGCATCGGATTGCACTCTGTTGACCGGCCAAATAGTCTGCGTGGCACCATGTTGACTAGTTAAATTGAGCACGTTCCTTGTGGTCCCACCTGTCAGTTCGCATAGGCAAAAGGTCAGATAAACACAAATTTACGCAGGCGCAACAAGACTCCAACCCGTGGGCGGGAATCACCTGGTTGTGTATGTGTTTGTCAGGGCCTAATGTGTGCGCATGCACATGTAGGTTGAGCACTTGAGCATGAGAGTGTGTGTTGGTCGTGTATTGTACTCGTGTGTGCATGCATGCGTGCGTGTGTGTGTGGTTGCATGTGTTCGTGTAAGTGTTGCATGCATGCAGTTCATGTGCATGCGTGCGTGTGTGTATAATCACCACACCAGCTCTTGTGTGTTAAAACAGACGGCTCAGCTTACCAATACAAGGACACCTTATCCGATGTGCCCGCGGTCATGACTTCGAACCACCATCCATTTTTTGTCGTTTGTGTTTCATTCTTACTAGCAAGATGCCCGTGCGATGCACCTAACATCAATATGCATTTGTATGACTAGTTTATCTTGTGAGAGAAAAGGATGAACGAGGGAAGGCCTTATTTGCAAATGTGGAGAGGTGTGTGGGTACCTTTTTGCAAAATTGCCATAGTTTCCTTCCTATCCGTCAGATATAAATCGGACGGCCTATATTGTAGGATGGCAGGCACACCATCATCACCAACTCTGTTTTTTATAAGAATGTATTTTATAAGAGTGTAGATGTAGAGTAGATACAAGCCGACAGGTGGGCCCAATGGTAGTGAGATAATGTGATGCAACACTAGAGGTGCCACGTGGAGCGTTTAACTGGCCAACTAGTCATGTCTTAAGCAAATACAGAGCTGTACGGTGAGCCCGTGACTATATAATAACCACAAAACATAAATGGTGACTGTAATGAGTGGATTCAGAAGTCCAATGTACGTATCGTGCTTTCGCTTCAAATACAATGATTTTCACTGTATATATCGCGAGAGAAAGATGAAACATGCGTGAATGTGCTGGGGGCTTACTTTTAGAGGACCTGGAGATAGTTTGTGTGCTTACGTGCAAGGGACGTAGGGGGGGTATGCGATGGAGAGAGAGATGCTCTTCGTTTCTCTTTATTATGACTAACTTTATATATAGTATAATAATATACAAGTTCAGAGTGCGGAATGAATATCATTGTGGGCACCATGCAATGCAAATTAGCGTTCATACTCCTCCACATAAGTTTGTAATGTTGTATATACGTAGAAATTCTAAAATAATTTTTTGGCCACACTTTATTCAAAAGGAATGTAGTATGCGAAATAAACGTGAAGAGAGGGCTTTTTAGATCAATGGGGTACGTGATGTAACATGTGTGAATGTGTAGTTGATGCATTTGGTAGGGCCTAGAGAGGTATGTGTGTGTATTACATATTCGACAGAGGCATGGATAGAGGGGCGGGCGGGGGGGAGGGGTGATACGTCTCCAACGTATCTATAATTTTTGATTGTTCCATGTTATTATATTACCCCTTTTGGACATTTACGGGCTTTATTTTACACATTTATATCATTTTTGGGACTAACCTACTAACCGGAGGCCCAACCCGTATTGCTGTTTTTTGCCTATTTCAGTATTTCGAAGAAAAGGAATATCAAACGGAGTCCAAACGGAATGAAACCTTCGAGAGCGTGATTTTTGGAATGAACGTGATCTAGAGGGCTTGGAGTGCAAGTCAAGAAGCAGCCGAGGCGGCCACGAGATAGGAGCCCCCCCTATAGGAAAGCACCCCCTGTCTCATGGGCCCCTCGGGCGGCCACCGACGTACTTCTTCCTCCTATATATACCTACGTACCCCGAAAACATCTGAGAGGCAGACCAAACACAATTTCCACCACCGTAACCTTCTATATCCGCGAGATCCCATCTTGGAGCCTTCACCGGCACTTTGCTGGAGGGGGAATCGACCATGGAGGGCTTCTATATCAACATCCTTTCCCCTCCTATGAGTTTTGAGTAGTTTACCACAGACCTACGGCTCCATAGTTATTAGCTAGATGGCTTCTTCTCTCTTTCTGGATCTCAATACAATGTTCCCCCCCTCTCTTGTGGAGATCTATTTGATGTAATCTCTTTTTGCGGTGTGTTTGTGGAGATCCGATGAATTGTGGGTTTATGATCAAGTTTATCTATGAATAATATTTGAATCTTCTCTGAATTCTTTTATGTATGATTGAGTTATCTTTGCAAGTATCTTCGAATTATCAGTTTGGTTTGGCCTACTAGATTGATCTTTCTTGCCATGGGAGAAGTGCTTAGCTTTGGGTTCAATCTTGCGGTGTCCTTACCCAGTGACAGAAAGGGTTGCAAGGCACGTATTGTATTGTTGCCATCGAGGATAACAAGATGGGGTTTATATCATATTGCTTTAGTTTATCCCTCTACATCATGTCATCTTGCTTAATGCGTTACTTTGTTCTTATGAACTTAATACTCTAGATGCAGGCAGGAGTCGGTCGATGTGTGGAGTAATAGTAGTAGATGCAGGCAGGAGTCGGTCTACTTGTTATAGATGTGATGCCTATATACATGATCATGCCTAGATAATCTCATAATTATTCGCTTTTCTATCAATTGCTCGACAGTAATTTTTTCACCCACCGTAATACTTATTCTATCTTGAGAGAAGCCTCTAGTGAAACCTATGGCCCCCGGGTCTATCTCCTATCATATTTGCTTCCATCTACTTTCATTTGCATCTTTACTTTTTGCATCTATATTATAAAATACCAAAAATATATTTATCTTATCTCACTATCTTTATTAGATCTCACTTTTGCAAGTGGCCGTGAAGGGATTGACAACTCCTTTATCGCGTTGGTTGCGAGTTCTCAGTTTGTTTGTGTAGGTGCATGGGACTTTTGAGGAGCCTCCTACTGGATTGATACCTTGGTTCTCAAAAACTGAGGGAAATACTTACGCTACTATTGCTGCATCACCCTCTCCTCTTCGAGGAAAACCAACGCAAGCTCAAGACGTAGCAAGAAGGATTTCTGGCGCCATTGCCGGGGAGGTCTTCGCTCAAGTCAAGACATACCAAGTACCCATCACAAACTCATCTCCCTCGCATTTACATTATTTGCCATTTGCCTCTCGTTTTCCTCTCCCCCACTTCACCTTTGCCATTTTATTCGCCCTCTCTTTCCCAATCTTCTCCTCTCTCTTCCTTTTGCCTTTCCGTTGCCATGGCTGAGTCAAAAAGAACTAGGGGATCTCTCCCTAGTTCTAGTGCCTTGGATAGCCCCTCTGTTCTCTCTAAGCTCTTAAATATTGATGCTATGGGGAGACCTACCGGGGTTATCAATGAGAATTTAAATAATTATGATGAAGATGACTCCGGAATTTTTTTATTTGTTTGATGAGTCTTTAAAAGATGCTTGGGATAGGTTATTAAGGATTCGGGCTAGCTATGTGCCACAATATCAAATTGAAGTTTACTTAAAGAGTTTTTATGTTGGATTGCGCACTTCTTTCAAACAAATTCTAGATTCAATTTTCGAAGAAGGTTTTCTTGAAGGGGATGCTATAGATACCTATGAAAAAATGAAAACCATATTTGGGCACCCTTTGACTGACAAGATTGAATCAACTACTCTCTTGTGCTTTTATCAAAATGAAATTATCAAAGAGATGAAGTCTAGCTTAGATGCAAATTTCCGTAGTGTGCTTAATCTTATTAATGGCAATGTGCTTACCCTAAATAGAAGAATGAATGCCATAGAGACAAGACCCTCTTTCTCCTTTTCAAGTGCCAAAGATGGCACTACTTAGATCTATCTTCGCTTTTATGCCTAGCTAGGGGCGTTAAACGATAGCGCTAGTTGGGAGGCAACCCAATTTTCTTTGTGTTTTGTGTTTTTGTTCCTATTTAGTAATAAATTTTGTTTCTACTTTCTGTTTAGACGTGTGTTCATGTTTTATTTAGTGTTTGTGCCAAGTAGAACCTATAGGATAACCTATGATGATAGTTGATTTGATTCTGCTGAAAAACAAAAACTTTGCGCTCACGAGAAAAAAATCAATAAATCACAGAAACGAGATTTTGCATTGATTCTTTTTTCTGCTGATAAATAAACAAATTTTCCAGTACGTCCTATTTTGGTACGATTTTTAGAGTTCCAGAAGTTTGCGTTAGTTACAGATTGCTACAGACTATTCTGTTTTTGACAGATTCTGTTTTTCGTCTGTTGTTTGCTTATTTTGATGCATCTATGGCTAGTAAAATAGTTTATAAACCATAGAGAAGTTGGAATATAGTAGGTTTAACACCAAAATAAATAAATAATGAGTTCATTACAGTACCTTATGTGGTGGTTTTGTTTTCTTTCACTAACGGAGCTTATAAGATTTCCCGTTAAGTTTTGTGTTGTGAAGTTTTCAAGTTTTGGGTAAAGCTTTTATGGACTATGGAATAAAGGGTGGCAAGAGCCTAAGCTTGGGGATTCCCAAGGCACCCCAAGATATTCAAGGATAGCCAAAATCCTAAGATTGGGGATGCCCCGGGAAGGCATCCCCTCTTTCGTCTTTGTTCATTGGTAACTTTACTTGGAGCTATATTTTTATTCGCCACATGATATGTGTTTTGCTTGGAGCGTCATGTATTATATTAGTCTTTGATTTTTAGTTTACCACAATCATCCTTACTGTACACACCTTTTTGGAGAAGCCTATTTGATTAGAATTTGCTGGAATACTCTATGTGCTTCACTTATATCTTTTGAGCTCGATAGTTTTTGCTCTAATACTTCACTTATATCTTTTAGAGCATGGCGGTGGCTTGATTTTATAGAAATTGCTAGTCTCTCATGCTTCACTTATATTATTTTGAGAGTCTTTTAGAACAGCGTGGTATTTGCTTTGGTTACAAATTTGGTCCTAGAATGATGAGCATCCAAGTTGGGTATAATAAAAACTATCATAGAAATTGAATTGGATGCTATGATCAATTTGTTGCTTGATAATTGTTTTGAGATATAAAGGTAGTAATGTTAGGGTCATGCTAGTAGATAATTATGAAACTGAGAAATACTTTTGTTGAAGTTGGCAAGTCCCGTAGCATGCACGTATGGTATAAGTTGTGTGACAAATTTATTGCATGAGGTGCTCTTTTGATTGTCTTCCTTATGAGTGGCAGTCAGGGATGAGCGATGGTATTTTCCTACCAATCTATCCCTCTTGGGCCATGCGTAGTAGTACTTTGCTTTGAGGGCTAAGTAGACTTTTGCAATAAGTATATGAGTTCTTTATGACTAATGTGAGTCCATGGATATACGCACACTCATCCTTCCACTTTGCTAGCCTCTCTTATTACCGCGCAACTTTCGCCGGTATTGAACCCATTATTTACCTTCCTCAAAACAGCCACCATACCTACCTATTATGGCATTTCCATAGCCATTCCGAGATATATTGCCATGCAACTTTCCACCATTCCGTTTATTATGACACGCTTCATCATTGTCATATTGCTCTTTGCATGATCATGTAGTTGACATCGTATTTGTGGCAAGGCCACCTTCATAATTTTCATACATGTCACTCTTGATTCATTGCATATCCCGGTACACTACCGGAGGCATTCACATAGAGTCATATCTTGTTCTAGCTTTGAGTTGTAATTCTTGAGTTGTCAATCCATAAAAGTGTGATGATCTTCATTATTAGAGCATTGTCCTAATGAGGAAAGGATGATGAAGACTATGATTTCCCCACAAGTCGGGATGAGACTTCGGACTTTACAAAAAAAAGGAAAAAAATAAGAAAAAAGAGAAAGGCCAAAAAGAAAAAAAAAGAAAAAAAAAGAGAGGCCAAAGAAAAAAAAGAGAAGAAAAAAAGAACAAAATAATGAGAGAAAAAGAGAGAAGGGACAATTGCTACTTCTCTTTTCCACACTTGTGCTTCAAAAAAATAGCACCATCATCTTCATGATAGAGAGTCTCATATGTTGTCACTTTTATATACTAGTGGGAATTTTTCATTATAGAACTTGGCTTGTATATTCCAATGATGGGCTTCCTCAAAATGCCCTAGGTCTTCGTGAGCAAGCAAGTTGGATGCACGCCCACATAGTTTCTTTTTGTTGAGCTTTCATATATTTATAGCTCTAGTGCATCCGTTGCATGGCAATCCCTACTCACTCACATTGATATCTATTGATGGGCATCTCCATAGCCCGTTGATACGCCTAGTCGATGTGAGATTATCTTCTCCCTTTTTGTCTTTACAACCACCACCATTTACCACCATAGTGCTATGTACATGGCTTGCTCTCATGTATTGCGTAAGAGTTAAAAAAAGCTGAAGCGCGTTAAAAAGTATGAAACAATTGATATGCTCGTCATCGGGGTTGTACATGATGGGAGTATTTTGTGTAATGAAAATGAAGCATGGCCTAACTTTATGATTTTGTAGGGATAAGCTTTCTTTGGCTATGCTATTTTGATAGGACATGATTATTTGTTAGTATGCTTCGAAATATTATTACTTTTATGTTTTATAAGCTTTTATATTGAATATTTTGGATCTGAATATTCATGCCACATTAAAGAAAATTACATTGAGAATTATGCTAGGTAGCATTCCACATCAAAAATTTCTTTTTTATCATTTACCTACTCGAGGACGAGCAGGAATTAAGCTTGGGGATGCTTGATACGTCTCCAACGTATCTATAATTTTTGATTGTTCCATGCTATTATATTACCCCTTTTGGATGTTTACGAGCTTTATTTTACACATTTATATCATTTTTGGGACTAACCTACTAACCGGAGGCCCAACCCGTATTGCTGTTTTTTTTGCCTATTTCAGTATTTCGAAGAAAAGGAATATCAAACGGAGTCCAAACGGAATGAAACCCTCGGGAGCGTGATTTTTGGAACGAACGTGATCCAGAGGGCTTGGAGTGCAAGTCAAGAAGCAGACGAGGCGGCCACGAGATAGGAGGGCGCCCCCTGTAGGGCGCGCCCCCTGTCTCGTGGGCCCCTCGGGCGGCCACCGACGTACTTCTTCCTCCTATATATACCTACGTACCCCGAAAACATCCGAGAGGCAGACGGAACGCAATTTCCACCAGCGTAACCTTCTATATCTGCGAGATCCCATCTTGGAGCCTTCGCCGACACTTTGCCGGAGGGGGAATCGACCACGGAGGGCTTCTACATCAACATCCTTGCCCCTCCTATGAGTTGTGAGTAGTTTACCACAGACCTACGGGTCCATAGTTATTAGCTAGATGGCTTCTTCTCTCTTTTTGGATCTCAATACAATGTTCTCCCCCTCTCTTGTGGAGATCTATTTGATGTAATCTCTTTTTGCGGTGTGTTTGTCAAGATCTGATGAATTGTGGGTTTATGATCAAGTTTATCTATGAATAATATTTGAATCTTCTATGAATTCTTTTATGTATGATTGAGTTATCTTTGCAAGTCTCTTCGAATTATCAGTTTGGTTTGGCCTACTAGATTGATCTTTCTTGCCATGGGAGAAGTGCTTAGCTTTGGGTTCAATCTTGTGGTGTCCTTACCCAGTGACAGAAAGGGTTGCAAGGCACGTATTGTATTGTTGCCATCGAGGATAACAAGATGGGGTTTATATCATATTGCTTGAGTTTATCCCTCTACATCATGTCATCTCGCTTAATGCGTTACTCTGTTCTTATGAACTTAATACTCTAGATGCAGGAAGGAGTCGGTCGATGTGTGGAGTAATAGTAGTAGATGCAGGCAGGAGTCGGTCTACTTGTTATGGACGTGATGCCTATATACATGATCATGCCTAGATAATCTCATAATTATTTGCTTTTCTATCAATTGCTCGACAGTAATTTGTTCACCCACCGTAATACTTATGCTATCTTGAGAGAAGCCTCTAGTGAAACCTATGGCCCCGGGGTCTATCTCCTGTCATATTTGCTTCCAATCTACTTTTATTTGCATCTTTACTTTTTGCATCTATATTATAAAATACCAAAAATATATTTATCTTATCTTACTATCTTTATTAGATCTCACTTTTGCAAGTGGCCGTGAAGGGATTGACAACCCCTTTATCGCGTTGGTTGCGATTTCTCAGTTTGTTTGTGTAGGTGCGTGGGACTTTTGAGGAGCCTGTTGGGGAACGTAGTAATTTCAAAAAAATTCCTACGCACACGCAAGATCATGGTGATGCATAGCAATGAGAGGGGAGAGTGTGTCCACGTACCCTCTTAGACCGGAAGCGGAAGCGTTATGACAACGCGGTTGATGTAGTCATACGTCTTCACGATCTGACCGATCCAAGCACCGAACGTACGGCACCTCCGAGTTCAGCACACATTCATCTTGATGACGATCCCCGGTCTCCGATCCAGCAGGGTGTCGGGGATGAGTTCCGTCAGTACGACAGCGTGGTGACGATGATGATGTTCTACCGACGTAGGGCTTCGCCTAAGTACCGCAACGATATGACCGAGGTGGAATATGGTGGAGGGGGCACCGCACACGGCTAAGGAACGATCACGAAGATCAACTTGTGTGTCTAGAGGTGCCCCCCTCCTCCGTATATAAAGGGGGGGAGGAGGAGGGGGCCGGCCAAGGGGATGGTGCGCCCTAGGAGGGGGAAACCTACTCCAAGTAGGTTTGCCCCTCCCTTTCCTAGTCCAAGAAGGAGGGGGAAGGAAGGAGTGGGAGAGGGGAAAGGCAAGGGGGGCGCCGCCCCCTCTTCCTTGTCCTATTCGTACTCAAGGGGAGGGGGGGCGCCCCTTGCCCTGGTCGGCCCCTCTCTTTCTCCACTAGGGCCCAACAAGGACAATTAGTTCCCGGGGGGGGGGGGTCTGGTAACCCTCCGGCACTCCGGTTTTCTCCGAAATCACCCGGAACACTTCCGGTGTCCGAATATAGTCGTCCAATATATCAATCTTTATGTCTCGACCATTTCGAGACTCCTCGTCATGTCCGTGATCACATCCTAGACTCCGAACAACCTTCAGTACATCAAAACTTATAAACTCATAATAAAACTATCATCGTAACGTTAAGCGTGCGGACCCTACGGGTTCGAGAACTATGTAGACATGACCTAGAACTGTTTCCAGTCAATAACCAATAGCGGAACCTGGATGCTCATATTGGCTCCTAAATATTCTATGAAGATCTTTATCGGTTAAACCGCATAACAACATACGTTGTTCCCTTTGTCATCGGTATGTTACTTTCCCGAGATTCGATCGTCGGTATCCAATACCTAGTTCAATCTCGTTACTGGCAATTCTCTTTACTTGTTACGTAATGCATCATTCCGTAATCAACTCATTGGTCACATTGCTTGCAAGGCTTATAGTGATGTGCATTACCGAGAGGGCCCAGAGATACCTCTCCGACAATCGGAGTGACAATCCTAATCTTGAAATACGCCAACCCAACATGTACCTTCGGAGACACCTGTAGAGCTCCTTTATAACCACCCAGTTAAGTTGTGACATTTGGTAGCACACAAAGTGTTCCTTCGGTAAACGGGAGTTGCATAATCTCATAGTCATAGGAACATGTATAAGTTATGAAGAAAGCAATAGCAACATACTAAACGATCAAGTGCTAGGCTAACGGGATGGGTCAAGTCAATCACATCATTCTCCTAATGATGTGATCTCGGTAATCAAATGACAACACATGTCTATGGTTAGGAAACATAACCATCTTTGATTAATGAGCTAGTCAAGTAGAGGCATAGTAGTGACACTATGTTTGTCTATGTATTCACACATATATTATGTTTCCCGTTAATACAATTCTAGCATGAATAATAAACATTTATCATGATATAAGGAAATAAATAATAACTTTATTATTGCCTCTAGGGCATATTTCCTTCAGTCTCCCACTTGGACTAGAGTCAATAATCTAGTTCACATCATCATGTGACTTAACACCAATATTCATATCTGTATATGATTAACACCCATAGTTCACATCCTCATGTGACCGACACCCATAGGGTTTACTAGAGTCAACAATCTAGTTCACATTGCTATGTGATTAACACCCAAAGAGTACTAAGGTATGATCATGTTTTGCTCGTGAGAGAAGTTTAGTCAACGGGTCTGTCACATACAGAGCCGTATGTATTTTGCAAATATTCTATGTCTACAATGCTCTGCACGGAGCTACTCTAGCTAATTGCTCCCACTTTCAATATGTATTCAGATTGCGACTTAGAGTCATCTGGATCAGTGTAAAAGCTTGCATCGTTGTAACTTTTTACGACGGGCTCTTTTATCACCTCCATAATCGAGAAACATCTCCTTATTTCTCTAAGGATAATTTTGACCAATGTCTAGTGATCTACTTCTAGATCACTATTGTACTGCCTTGCCAAATTCAGAGCAAGGTATACAATAGGTCTGGTACATAGCATACTTTATAGAACCTATGACTGAGGCATATGGAATGACTTTCATTCTCTTTTCTATTTTCTGCCGTGGTCGAGATTTGAGTCTTACTGAATTTCACACCTTTGCAACACAGGCAAGAACTCTTTCTTTGACTGTTCCATTTTGAACTATTTCAAAATCTTGACAAGGTATGTACTTATTGAAAAACTTATCAAGCGTCTTGATCTATCTCAATAGATCTTGATGCTCAATACGTAAGTAGCTTTACTCAATTCTTTCTTTTAAAGAACTCCTTTCAAATACTCCTTTATGCTTTCCAGAAAAATTCTACATCATTTTTGATCAACAATATGTTACTCACATATATTTATCAGAAAAGCGGTAGTGCTCTCACTCACTTTATTGTAAATACAGGCTTCACCATAAGTATGTACAGAACTATATGCTTTGATCAACTTATCAAAGCGTATATTCCAACTCTAAGATGCTTGCACCAGTCCATAGATTGATCGCTGGAGCTTGCACATTTTGTTAGCACCTTTAGGATTAACAAAACCTTCTGGTTGCATCATATACAACTCTTCTTTAAGAAAACCATTAAGGAATGCAGTTTTGACATCCATTTGCCAGATTTCATAAAATGTGGAAATTGCTAACATGATTCGGCCAGACTTAAGCATCACTACATTTGAGAAAATCTCATGGTAGTCAACACCTTGAACTTGTCGAAAAACCTTTCACAACAAGTCGAGCTTTGTAGATAGTAACACTACTATCAATGTCCGTCTTCCTCTTGAAGATCCATTTATTTTCTATGGCTTGCCGATCATCGGGCAACTCCACCAAAGTCCACACTTTGTTCTCATACATGGATCCCATCTCAGATTTCATGGCTTCAAGCCATTTCGCGGAATCTGGGCTCATCATCGCTTCCTCATAGTTCGTAGGTTCATCATGCTCTAGTAACATGACTTCCAAAACATGATTACCGTACCACTCTGGTGCGGATCTTTGCTCTGGAAGACCTACGAGGTTTGGTAGCAACTTGATTTGAAGTTTCATGATCATCATCATTAACTTCCTCACTAATTGGTGTAGGAATCACTGGAACTGATTTCTGTGATGAACTACTTTCCAATAAGGGAGAAGGTACAATTACCTCATCAAGTTCTACTTTCCTCCCACTCACTTCTTTCGAGAGAAACTTCTTCTCTAGAAAGGATCCATCTTAGCAACGAATAACTTGTCTTAGGATCTGTGATAGAAGGTGTACCCAATAGTTACCTTTGGATATTCTATGAAGACGCACTTCTCCGATTTGGGTTCGAGCTTATCAGGTTGAAATTTTTTCACATAAGCATCACATCCCCAAACTTTAAGAAACGACAGCTTAGGTTCATTGCTAAACCATAGTTCATATGGTGTCATCTCAACGGATTTAGATGGTGCCCTATTTAACATGAATGCAGCTGTCTCTAATGCATAACCCCAAAACGATAGTGGTAAACTGATAAGAGACATCATAGATCGCACCATATCCAATAAAGTGTGGTTACGACATTCGGACACACCATAATGTTGTAGTGTTCCAGGTGGCATGAGTTTGTGAAACTATTCCACATTGTTTTAATTGAAGACCAAACTCGTAACTCAAATATTCGTCTCCATGATCAGATCGTAGAAACTTTATTTCTTGTTACAATGATTCTCCACTTCACTCTGAAATTCTTTGAACTTTTCAAATGCTTCAGACTTGTGCTTCATTAAGTAGGTATACTCATATCTGCTCAAATCATCTTGTGAAGGTCGGAAAATAACGATACCCGCCATGAGCATCAACACTCATTGGACCGTAGACATCGGTATGTATTATTTCCAATAAGCCACTAGCTCGTTCCATTGTTCCGAAGAACGGAGTTTTAGTCATCTTGCCCAAAAGGCACGGTTCGCAAGCATCAAATGATTCATAACCAAATAATTCTGAAAATCCATCTTTATGGAGTTTCTTCATGCGCTTTACACCGATATGACCCAAACGGCAGTGCACAAATAAGTTGCACTATCATTATTAAGTTTCTATCTTTTGGCATCAATATTATGAATATGTGTATCACTACGATCGAGATCCAACAAACTATTTTCATTGGGTGTATGACCATCGAAGGTTTTATTCATGTAAACAGAACAACAATTATTCTTTGACTTTAAATGAATAACCGTATCGCAATGAACATGATCAAATCATATTCATGTTCAACGCTAACGCCAAATAACATTTATTTAGGTTTAACACTAATCCCGAAAGTATAGGGAGTGTGCGATGATGATCGTATCAATCTTGGAACCACTTCCAACACACATCGTCACTTCACCCTCAACTAGTTTCTATTTATTCTATAATTCCTGTTTCGGGTTACTAATCTTAGCAACCAAACAAGTATCAAATACTCAGGGGCTACTATAAACACTAGTAAGGTACACATCAATAACATGTATATCAAATATACCCTTGTTCACTTTGCCATCCTTCTTATCCACCAAATATTCAGGGCATTTCCGCTTCCAGTGACCATTTCCTTTGCAGTGTAAGCACACAGTTTCAGGCTTTGGTCCAGCTTTGGGATTCTTCGCGGGAGTGACAACTTTCTTGTCATTCTAGTTGAAGTTCCCTTTCTTTCCCTTTGCCCTTTTTCTTGAAACTAGTGATCTTGTCAACCATCAACACTTGATGCTCTTTCTTGATTTCTACCTTCATCGATTTCAACATCACGAAGAGCTTGGGAATCGTTTTCATCATCCCTTACATACTATAGTTCATCACAAAGTTCTACTAACTTGGTGAAGGTGACTAGAGAATTCTGTCAATCACTATCTTATCTGGGAGATTAACTCCCACTTGATTCAAGCGATTGTAGTACCCAGACAATCTGAGCACATGCTCACTAGTTGAGCGATTCTCCTCCATCTTTTAGTCATAGAACTTGTTGGAGACTTCATATCTCTCAACTCGGGTATTTGCTTGAAATATTAACTTCAACTCCTGGAACATCTCATATGGTCCATGACGTTCAAAACGTCTTTGAAGTCCCGATTCTAAGCCGTTAAGCATGGTGCACTAAACTATCAAGTAGTCATCATATTGAGCTAGCCAAACATTCATAATGTCTGCATTTGCTCCTGCAATAGGTCTGTCACCTAGCGGTGCATTAAGGACATAATTCTTCCGTGCAGCAATGAGGATAAACCTCAGATCACGGATCCAATCCGCATCATTGCTACTAACATCTTTCAACACAATTTTCTCTAGGAGCATATCAAAAATAAACATATGAAAGCAACAACGCAAACTATTGATCTACAACATAATTTGCAAAATACAGTTCATGATAAATTTAAGTTCAATTAATCATATTACTTAAGAACTCCCACTTAGACGGACATCTCTCTAGTCATCTAAGTGATCACGTGATCCAAATCAACTAAACCATGTTCGATCATCACGTGAGATGGAGTAGTTTTCAATGGTGAACATCACTATGTTGATCATATCTACTATATGATTCACGCTCGACCTTTCGGTCTCCGTGTTTCGAGGCCATATCTGTATATGCTAGGCTCGTCAAGTTTAACCTGAGTATTCCGCGTGTGCAACTGTTTTGCACCCGTTGTATTTGAACGTAGAGCCTATCACACCCGATCATCACATGGTGTCTCAGCACGAAGAACTTTTGCAACGGTGCATACTCAGGGAGAACACTTCTTGATAATTTAGTGAGAGATCATCTTAAAATGCTACCGTTAATCAAAGCAAGATAAGATGCATAAAGGATAAACATCACATGCAATCAATATAAGTGATATGATATGGCCATCATCATCTTGTGCTTGTTATCTCCATCTCCGAAGCACCATCGTGATCACCATCGTCACCGGCGCGACACCTTGATCTCCATCGTAGCATCATTGTCGTTACGCCATCTATTGCTTCTACGACTATCGCTACCGCTTAGTGATAAAGTAAAGCAATTATAGGGCGTTTGCATTTCATACAATAAAGCGACAACCATATGGCTCCTGCCAGTTGCCGATAACTTCGGTTACGAAACATGATCATCTCATACAATAGCATCACGTCTTGACCATATCACATCACAACATGCCCTGCAAAAACAAGTTAGACGTCCTCTACTTTGTTGTTGCAAATTTTACGTGGCTGCTATGGGCTGAGCAAGAACCGTTCTTACCTACGCATCAAAACCACAACGATAGTTCGTCAAGTTAGTGCTGTTTTAACCTTCGCAAGGACCGGGCATAGCCACACTCGGTTCAACTAAAGTTGGAGAAACAGACACCCGCTAGTCACCTGTGTGCAAAGCACAGCGGTAAAACCAGTCTCGCGTAAGTGTACGTGTAATGTCGGTCCGGGCCGCTTCATCCAACAATACCGCTGAACCAAAGTATGACATGCTGGTAAGCAGTATGACTTGTATCACCCACAACTCACTTGTGTTCTACTCATGCATATAACATCAACGCATAAAACCTAGGCTCTGATACCACGGTTGGGGAACATTGTAATTTCAAAAAAATTCCTATGCACACGCAAGATCATGGTGATGCATAGCAACGAGAGGGGAGAGTGTGTCCACGTACCCTCGTAGACCGAAAGCGGAACCGTTATGACAACGCGGTTGATGTAGTCATACGTCTTCACGATCCGACCGATCCTAGCACCGAACGTACGGCACCTCCGAGTTCAGCACACATTCAGCTCGATGACGATCGCGGACTCCGATCCAGCAGGGTGTCGGGGATGAGTACCGTCAGTACGACGGCGTGGTGATGATGATGATGTTCTACCGACGCAAGGCTTCGCCTAAGCACCGCAACGATATGACCGAGGTGGAATATGGTGGAGGGGGGCACCGCACACGGCTAAGGAACGATCACGAAGATCAACTTGTCTGTCTAGAGGTGCCCCCCTCCTCCGTATATAAAGGGGGGGAGGAGGAGGGGCCGGCCAAGGGGGTGGCGCGCCCTAGGAGGGGGAAACCTACTCCAAGTAGGTTTGCCCCTCCGTTTCCTAGTCCAAGAAGGAGGGGGAAGGAAGGAGTGGGAGAGGGGAAAGGCAAGGGGAGCGCCGCCCCCCCCCCTTCCTTGTCCTATTCGGACTCAAGGGGAGGGGGTGCGCCTCTTGCCCTGGCCGGCCCCTCTCTTTCT
>NC_041387.1:597426263-597484718 GCF_002162155.2 Triticum dicoccoides | reverse complement strand
CCGGTAATCCTTCGGCACTCCGGTTTTCTCCGAAATCACCCGGAACACTTCCGGTGTCCGAATATAGTCGTCCAATATATCAATCTTTTTGTCTCGACCATTTCGAGACTCCTCGTCATGTCTGTGATCACATCCGGGACTCCGAACAACCTTCGGTACATCAAAACTTATAAACTAATAATAAAACTATCATCGTAACATTAAGTGTGCGGACCCTACGGGTTCGAGAACTATGTAGACATGACCTAGAATTGTTTCCGGTCAATAACCAATAGCAGAACCTGGATGCTCATATTGGCTCCTACATATTCTACGAAGATCTTTATCGGTCAAACCGCATAACAACATACATTGTTCCCTTTGTCATCGGTATGTTACTTGCCCGAGATTCGATCGTCGGTATCCAATACCTAGTTAAATCTCGTTACCGGCAAGTCTCTTTACTCGTTATGTAATGCATCATTCCGTAATCAACTCATTGGTCACATTGCTTGCAAGGCTTATAGTGATGTGCATTATCGAGAGGGCCCAGAGATACCTCTCCGACAATCAGAGTGACAAATCCTAATCTCGAAATACGCCAACCCAACATGTACCTTCGGGGACACCTGTAGAGCTCCTTTATAAACACCCAGTTACTTTGTGATGTTTGGTAGCACACAAAGTGTTCCTCCGGTAAACGGGAGTTGCATAATCTCATAGTCATAGGAACATGTATAAGTTATGAAGAAAGCAATAGCAACATACTAAACGATCAAGTGCTAGGCTAACGGGATGGGTCAAGTCAATCACATCATTCTCCTAATGATGTGATCTCGTTAATCAAATGACACCACATGTCTATGGTTAGGAAACATAACCATCTTTGATTAATGAGCTAGTCAAGTAGAGGCATACTAGTGACACTATATTTGTCTATGTATTCACACATATATTATGTTTGCAGTTAATACAATTCTAGCATGAATAATAAACATTTATCATGATATAAGGAAATAAATAATAACTTTATTATTGCCTCTAGGGCATATTTCCTTCAGAGCCTCCTACTGGATCGATACCTTGGTTCTCAAAAACCGAGGGAAATACTTACGCTACTATTACTGCAACACCCTCTCCTCTTCGAGGAAAACCAACGCAAGCTCAAGACGTAGCAAGGGGCGTGGGAGAGATAGCACGAGAAATGAGAGTGGTCTAGAGAGAGACGAATATGACGTAACGGCGAGATATTCCCTTGAGTGTGTATATGCAAGGGGGGAGGGGATAGAGGCACCAGGATATTTTTTTTGTGTGGTGTCTTTGTTGGTATGTGTGGGTGTGAGAAGATAACAAGACGTGGGGGCGGAGGGTGTGTCACCGTGTGAGGTTCGGTGGGTCGAGGTGAGGCCCTATGTTCGGTTCCATCCTAGGCCACATTGGTCGGCCCGTGATGCATTTAGGGAGACCCATGCATGACTAGTCGTACAAGACAAAGATAGCAGAATCGTGAAGGACTTTGTGTCCATTGACAAAGCCGGCTAGGATTTGTAACCCTAGGTTCTCGGACTAAGGTAACCCCTTATCTCTGATATTACTATTCATCCAACCTAACTTTAAGGGGCATCCTACAGAAGGCTCTGCTAGAATCATAATCGTCGATTAGGAAGAGAGGCGTGAGACAATGCGTGAGAGACATGCCTAAAGATAATGTGCGTACAGGAGACACGTAGGAAGGTCTATGTATATAGAAAGGGTCGATGGGGATTGTGCATGTGTATCCTTGTGAGAGGAAGAGTGCTTGTGATAAAGGTTAGTGAAAACAGTCGTAAATGGTTATGAGAGGGAGGGAGGGTTATATCGAGAGCATGTCTGTGAGAAAGACACCTCGGGAGAGAGTGTGTGAGCATGTGTGAGAGACCACCGATGAAGAGTGAAACTACACGTAAAAGACTGATGTACACATTGATTAAAGATATAAATTGTATCCAAATATTAGGATGGGATCATGATATTTGCAATTCGCGTAAGGAACGGTCATTGATCCATCAGACATCTAGATTCTATCGAATTTGAGCATGTCTATGTTATTATTCGACACAATTGATCCACATAGTTAGTATTTTGAACTCCAGACAGTGCATCGCTTTAGCAATCGAATATAAACATGAGTATACTTCAAGTTGTGTGTGCAAAGCACATTATACATACGAAAGTTACACAATGAACATTATAAATAGCTACCTATGAACTAGCATACATTTGAATTCAACTTAAGGTGGTTTAAAAAAATCTAATTCAACATGAAGTCCATTCATTATTTGAATTCGATATCATGGCATTTGTAAATCAAACTTAAATTATGGGGGCACCAATCTTTGCTCTGATTTTGTACATAATAGCATATGTAGTCGTGTACAAAATAGATTCAAATTTAGCTCCTCCATTCCAAAATAATCGTAGTTACAGGATTTTCAAGTCTCAAAATTTCAAAAAGAAGAGGCTAATCTAATGAGGTTTTCAAACATACAAGGTCAAATTTAACGTTGTCTATTTCGGTCAATCCTCAAAGTTCAAGAGTACTCTATACGTGAATGCTTGTGTTTCAAAATTTCGAACGAAGCGCCAAAAGAGCCTATACTCGCCCGAAACCGCATGAGACCAATGGTTGGTAGTACAAGGAAATTACTTTTCTAATAACTCCGACCCGTGAAACCTACCGGCCCGACGTCCAAAGGTCTAAACCGGGGTAGGTTTGTAGCTTCATCTAGACGCCACGCAACCGCCTCCAAAAAACATTCATACACAATGGCTGCCTAAGCACACATGCGTGCGGCCGAAATCGCTCCCGCCCACTATTTGGGACACCTGGGATTACCATCCTACCCCCGACCTGCAGTAGGTCCGAATTTAAGAGGGGGGCAAAGTTTTTACTTTCCCCAAATTTCAAACAAGTGTGTCCCATCTTCTGTTCAAAAAAGCCAAAAACAAGCGTGTCCCAGACCGAAACATGGTTCTCCCTTAGCTCCCCCTCCCATCCCGCCCACCCGTCCCATTCCCCATTCATACTCCGTGCGTGCAAAAACTACCTCTCCACCAGCCGCGAAACCCCGGCGTCCTCCGTCCGCCACCCCATCCCACCCATCAACCGCCGCCCTCCTCCATCACGCTGGAGCCGATACCCCGACGTCGTCGTCTACCGCAACCTCAACCGCAACGCCCTCCATGGCTAGTAGTTGAAGACGAGGCCGAGCCATCCGTACCCGACCTAGTTCAACACCGCCATCCTGTGCCTCACCGTTGCCGCTCTAACTTCGTCAACATCCACTACACCGGAGCTATTCCTGCTACGCCGTCCTTCGCCGCCTCGGATCTGCTTCCCCTCTGCCGATATATGACCATGGCAACACAGTCAACAATTTGGCCACGGGTTCCAAAACATCGGTTACCCCGGGAGAAAAAAAGAAGATTGTCGCGACATATGGAGGAGACCACATTGCCAACAGGAAATGGTACTCCTCTTCCCTTATTCGTGCAAATCTTACGTGTATGCTTGCACGGTATTCATCCCACAGAAGACATTAGTTAACCGCTTCTTCTTGATACTAGATGTTCCTAGTAACTCGCGATGCACAAGGTTTCTCCTCATATACTATTTCACCTTAGCTAGAGGTCCGTCGCCCCCTGGATTTCAATTCCTGGTCAGTTGATTCCCAATTAACGGAAGCATTCCTCGGTGTAACAGGCGCTAGTACGCCTATTACGCCGGGGAAGTAGCGCCTCAGTGTTTATCTTAGGGGCATGTGGGGCCTAGAGCTGCTGGCGCCCGATCTGGAGGTCGGTCGGGATTAAAGGGATGGCCTGGTGGCACTGCCAAGCACAGCGGTGGTGTGAGGTCGAGGGGAGGGCAGGGCGGCGGAGGCAGGGGTCTGGGCCGATGGTCGCTGGCGGTTCGAGAAAGATCGTCAACAGTGACTGGCGGGAGGTAGACAAAGGCCATCTGCCCGTTCCTTATAGATCGGACGGTTCATAAAAAATCGACTGGCCTATTTATTTTCAGTGGACTATTATTTTGATATGACCACATGTGGTGTTGTGCTGGAGGAGTACCTGCATTTCCTATGCTCATATATTACAAAATCATACGGAGTAAAATCTAATTTTGTTTGCCATGCAATGTTGTAGAGGTACCATATGTCTCATGTCATTTATTTTTCAGCCAGCTGCTATCTGCTAGTTTTACAGTGCACTAGTTCTGCACACACTTCACCCATACTATCACTATTGTGTTTTTATGCAAGGGTATTTTAGACTCTGCTGCCATGAGAGAAGCAAAAAAGAAAAGAGAGAAGTCGCTCCAGCATGGTACACGGATAGGCCAGACATGTTTCACCCTTATAAAGGGTGTAGTGTTAGGAGATGGAGACGGTAAACGTAGCTCTGGAGTTGATGACCTCGCTCTCAATGAACCACCATCCAAGGTGCTTGCTGTAACTTCACGGTGTCAGATGTGGTTGCATGTTCCATATGGTGTCTAGCTTGTATTCGAAAGGCCGAAGTCGGTCTTTATTAAGATAAGGAAAGATATTTTTTACATGAACCACCATCTCGTGAGCACGAGAAGACAAATAGCTAGTCAGGGCACTGGCCGAGCCAGTGACAAGCCCGACATAGACAGGCATCACCTAGAAGCCAACAAGCCACGATGGTGGCGAAGCAGCCCGCCTCCCATGAGGCTCTCAGGTCCTAGATGATCATGCTCACCACTCCAGCCTGATGTCTAGCTTGTATTGCTTCCAATTTGGTTAAATTGCATCTGCTTAGCTTACACATTATACCTTTGAGTATGACATGCCTTTGAATATGACATTATACCTTAGTATATGCAGTGCGATATTAGTTGCATCTTTCATATGATTTATAGCATGCGCTGCTTCTAATTTGTTGAAATGCCATTTATGATGGGACACTTTTAACTTGGCAGAGTCATATTGGTTGCATCTTTCATGTGGTGTCTAGCTTGCATTGCTTCTTATTTGTTGGAATGGTTTCTGCTTAGTTTACACAAACAGTTGTGAACATGCCATGCCGTCCTATTTTCCGTACATATTCCATTCTGGTATCATGTGTTTGCCTTACATCAAAGTAGTGATTGTCAGTATCATGCATGAATGAGTTCTGAAGAGAGAATTTTGTTGCTTTTTCTTGTCGGTTTTACTTGACAATTCAAAATCAATAAAGTAGAAGGAAGTTGGTAAGGCAGCGGATAAAGGTGCTCCTTCCAAATGGAGGGCCTCTATAGATTCTACTCCTCCATCACCCCAAGATGATTTGCAAGACAACACATGCATAGACACTCAACATAGATGTGTTGATGATGAGCATGTCTCCCCTAGTGCACCATCACAGGTGCTCCCTCTAACTTGGCACTGTTATATGTGGTTGCATGTTATGTGTGATGTCTAGCTTGTATTGCTTCTAATTTTGTTGAATTCCATCTGCTTACTTTACACATTATACTTGTGAATAAGACACATGTTCCTGTTTCTAGAACATACAATATCTGTCTATCACACCATGTTCTTACATCAAATTACTACTGTTGTGTAACCTACAACAATCACTTATCATAAGACACGTTTGACTTGGGAGTGTAATATAGGTTACATCTCGCATTCCTTTCTAGCTTATACTACTAATTTGTTGAAATGGCACTTATGACGAGACAGTTTTAACTTGGTAGAGTGATATTCGTTGCATCTTTCATATGGTGTCTAGCTTTCATTGCTTCTAATTATTTGAAATGCCTTCTCCTTAATTTACACATAATAAGCTGTGAATATGCAATGCTATGAATATGCAATGGCAGTAATGACGAGAGACCTCTAACTTGGTAGTATGATGTTGTTTGCATCTTGCATATGATTTATTTCTTGTACTGCTTCACATTTGTTTAAATGCCATTTATGATTAGACACTGTTAACTTGGCAGAGCGATATTTGTAGCGTCTTTCATATGGTGTCTACCTTCCATTGCATTGCTTCTAATTTAGTGAAATGTCTTCTACTGAGTTTACACATCATAGTTCTGGTTATCTCTTCCGTCTTGTTTTTCATACATATTACATCCTCCTATCATGTGGTTGTCTAACATCAAAGTTCAGTTCATCTGTATCACGCATCAATTTGTTCTGAAGAACTAAATTGTTATTCTTTTTTCTTGTCGGCTTGACTTAACATGGCGCAGAGAAAGAGGAAGAAACACAGAATGGCAGGGAATGGGAAGCAGAAGAATCCTGCAGATTCTGATGGTACTGATGGTGCAATAGAAGGTCAAAGTCCAGCAGAAAATTCTACAAACAGGGTATCCCGTGCTCCACTAGCTATAGATCAAGCCAAATAGAAACAAATAGCTGCCACCAAACAAGCAGAGACAGCCCTAGTTGTTGCAACACCTTCCACAGTACTACCAGCTGCACGAGTTACTCGTGCATCAACTGAGCTAGGAGCATGTTCCCAAGCTCCCTTGCCACTTGACACTACTTACCAAGCACTCTTGACACAAGACGATTTGGCAAGTTTAGATGAACCTTCTGTGTTTCAACAGCAAGAAGGTAGTTGCTGGAGTCAAGTTACAGTTGCATGCTTCTTTATATGTAGTCTCATAGTTTGATGTACACTAACACTTCCTATGTTCGTTGTTGGACTAGCACCTAGGCGCAAGAGGAAACAAACATCAGGGATAATGCTCGATAGGTTAACTAAATCTAGAGGAGGAAGAATGGAGATCCGTTTTAAGGCAGGTTTTAAAAGGCCACGTGATGCTACAGAGTCAGCCAAGTTAGTATCAGAGGTAGCGGTTGCCGTTAGGTGTCATGTGCGTATCCTCCCAACATGGATTCAGTACAGGAATGAAAAAGATGAAACCCAGTTCAACACCTTCCTCGACCATTTATCTGTAAGTATGGTTATGTATGGAAACTAGTAATATCGTCTTGCTCTGTCCCATACTTTCTAGGTTGCTGATAATGAAACTCCCATAATTTTCAACATATGAGGTTCAAGTTGGATAGCCAAGATGATGCAACCAGACAAGCTTGCACCCATGTTTTCACGTCTGCTCTACGACAGTATCGGTATAACTTGAGGAAAACTCACTTTGAATGCAAGGCTAACAGTGAACTTGCCCAAACATCTCAAGTGGAAAATATATCGGATGAAGACTGGAGAAGCCACATGAAACACTGGTCTGATCCGAAGTATTAGGTACATTATATATTTATATATATGTGATCAGATCACATGTTGAAGTCCTATTTACGCTTGTGCCACACAAATCTATCTTCTTCTAGGTGAACTATTCAAAGAACAAGGCCAACCATATGAAAGTGAAATTCCAATAGACGACAGGATCTCGTAGCTATATTGCACACTGCAAGGCTCTTGTAATTAGCTGTTGTTTCACTCTTTTTCTGTACCATATTATCATATCTATATTGACTTGTTCCAAATGTAGAGGAAAGCCCGCAAGGACCAAAAAGTACCTGAACCAATTGTTGTGGAAATCTTCAAGGACTGTCACACCAACAAGAAGAAGGGCATGACTACACCAGTCAAAGCCGCTGTTGTAAGTCCTTAATCCTCATGCCTTTTAACTACTACTTACTCTGACTTGTGCCTTGAACTGCATGGTTTGCAGCCAATGTCTATTACTCTTTTCAATTTTATACACAATTGTCTTAGCGTATCATTGCACCTTACAAGGTTTAAAAGAGAGGAGTGATGTTCCTTTGATCTTGACCTATAATCTAGTTCCGTGCTGGACTTGCCCACACAATATTAGAATTGCATGTTTGTCTGTTCTTAGTTGTTTTATGATATGAATGATGTCATACTATGCTTACCATATTATAAACTTCATCTCTTTATCCTTAGCCCTCAATACAATGTGAAGAAATAGACAATACATTAGCGATGGTACATGGTCATATGTTTGGAACCTGGTTTTATTATGTACTTTGCAATAAAATACAACTAATACTTTACATGGGTTCACTAGAATAAGTTATGTATATCGACCAAAGCTATTTTGTTTAGCTTTGCTGCCTCCTTAATATCTTTTGTTCTGGTACTACTAACGTAAAAACTCAACTTTTCAGCAAGCTATGGAAAAAATGGTGGAAGCGCCACCTTCTGAAGGTGAAGAGGCAACTATAACCGCAATGTCAGCTCTTGCTGCAGTGGGCCAGTACCTGTCCACTAACAGTGCCAAAAGCACGTTCCTGCATAATACTGGGTTGGTTGTGAAGGAAATCTCGTCCAAACTGCCTCATGATCAAGATATGCAAGCTCAAAACAATGTTATATCTATGCTCTAGACACAAGTCCATTCCCTAACAAAGACCCTTGGTGAAACAAGGAGAGACATTGTTCGATGTCGTCCAGATATGCATGGTTTTGAAACCAGACTATCAGACATTTGCTATGTTGTTCAGGAGCCGAGGAGAAATGAAGGCAAAGGTTATGGTGCTCCATCGGACAATACAACATGAAAACATAACTGTCAGGTCAAATGAACTGAGCTTCTGAAGTTCTGGTGGTGCATTTATCTGCTAGACTGTTAACTTTTGTGCCAACCTTCCTTTTGTTTTATAGTTGTAATTTGTTTTGGTGCGATACAAAATTTGTTCTTAACGAGCAGCCACCGGCTGAAGAAAATAGCAAGCCATTTTTGTATAGTGTAGGGTGTTCCCTATATTTGCACTGGTGGCGATCTTTAATGCTGAGTGGATGTAATCTGTGCAATCGCCTTAATAGCCTAGCATTAGTTTCGGGCTTATTTATTTCCAAGTCTTCTTTTTCCCTGGTTTGCTAGTGGCCGCAACAACCATGGGCCATATACAGACCGTGGTAACCATGACCCTGCTACGGGCCGTAGGATCCATGGGTCTCGTACAGGCCATCAATAAATGGGCCTCCAGCAGGGTCGTAGAATCGGTGGGCCTCGGTGAGGGAGTCTTGGATTAGGGGGTATTTGGACAGCCAGACTATATACATTGTCCGGACTATTGGAGCGTGAAGATACAAGGCTCAAGACTCCGGCCCGTGTCCGGATGGGACTCTCCTTTGTGTGGAATACAAGCTTGGCGATCCGGATATTATATTTCCTTCCTTGTAACCGACTCTGTGTAAACCCTAGCCCTCTCCGATGTCTATATAAACCGGAGAGGTTGGTCCTTAGAAGGCCAATCACAATTACAATCATACCATCATAGGCTAGAATCTAGGGTTTAGCCTCTACGATCTCGTGGTAGATCTACTCTTGTACTACTCATATCTTCAATATTAATCAAGCAGGAAGTAGGGTTTTACCTCCATCGAGAGGGCCCGAACCTGGGTAAACATTGTGTCCCTTGCTTCCTGTTAACATCAGCCTAGGACGCACAGATCGGGACCCCCTACCCAAGATCTGACGGTTTTGACACCGACAGTGGTGCTCTCATTGAGAGTTCCTCTGTGTCGTTGCTTCGAGGCTTGATGGCACCTTCAATCGTCAACAACACGGTCCAGGGCGAGACACTTCTCCCCAGACGGATTTTTGTGTTCGGCGGCTTCGCACTGCGCGCCAATTCGCTTGGCCATCTGGAGCAGATCGATAGCTGCGCCCCCGGCCACCAGGCCAGGTTCGGAAACCTGAACTACACGACCGATATCCACGGAGACTTGATCTTCGACGGAATCTGGCCTGTGCCAGGAGCGCCGAACAGTCACGACGAGCACGGCCTAGACCTGCTATCGGACAATGCTCGGGATATCACCCCTGCAGTAGCCCTGGATCTAAATCCGGAGCAGGTTGCGTTGCCTAAGGACGGAGGGGTGGACCCCGCCCTGCAGGCCGCATACTCATCGGCGCTGGAGCCGAACACAGGCCTCGCCTCTGTGAAGGCATGTAACCCCAGGCCCCCGGACTCGTATCCGGTTGTTGGTTCCGGTCCGCACACCCTCGAGCCAGCCGAGCCAGGTTGTGCTCCGGTAATGGAGTTTACCGCTGCAGACATCTTCCGGCACTCACCCTTTGGCGACATGCTAAACTCATTAAAGTCTCTTTGTCAGGAGGCTCTAGGCCGAACTATGTCCGGTTTGAGTGGGAAGCAGGCGACGAAGGAATTCGATGCCCACCCACCACCCACTTCATTGCCACGATCGATGATTTCACCAACGTTCTTGACTTCGACTCCGAAGACATCGACGATATGGACGAGGATGCAGGAGAAGCTTCAGAATCTCTGGGGCGCGGGACTACTACCTCGTCACACGATATATACATGGTGGATACGCCCAAGAAGGACGACGACGATAATCTGGAAGATAAAAAACCCGGGCAAAAGCTAAAACGGCGGCGCAGACGCCACTCAAAGTCCAGCAATAGTAAAAATAGCGACAAGAGCGCAAGAAGGATCGACATACCAGTAAACCCCGAAGGCAATAACGACCACACGGACCCAGCGATGGAGCAGGACGAGCCAGGTCACGCCAAACCAAGTTCGGAGTAGATGCCCGGTCACAATGATCCGGAGGGACGAGCGCATCAAGCCGCCCCGGGACAGGAACACAGTCCGGACGATGATGCATTCATCATTCCGGAAGAACGCGTGGAACGAGAGAACCTCCACCGAAAGCTTATGGCCATAGCAAGAAGTCTAAAGAAGCATAAGCAACGGCTCAAAGCCGCACAGGAAACGCTCTGTCGTAGATGGAATAAAGTTCTAGACACTGAAGAAAGATATGGCGACGATCGCCATACAATGAGCTATCCAAAGCGCAAACTACTGCCAGAATTCGACGACGAGGCCGTTCCACCAAAGAATAATATGACCAGGAGACCAGATGTGCCACTTCACAACCACAGAATGGCTACTGATGCCGCGCACGATCTACGTGAGCATCTGGATAAGAAAGTCGGTGCAGCCAGGTCCATCTACAGATCTAAAGGGCACACCCTGCTGAGGGACTACGGTCGCCAAAACGATCATACAAGCCAAATACCAGTTCGGAATAAACACCGAACACAATGACAGCCGACTGCATGCCACGACGCGCCAAGATACGGAGGGGCTATGCACCCCCTGTGCTTCACCGAAGAAGTACTGGACCATGAATTCCCACAAGGCTTTAAACCTGTGAACATAGAGGCATACGACGGAACGACAGACCCAGGGGTCTGGATCGAGGATTTTATCCTGCATATTCACATGGCTCGTGGGGATGACCTCCACGCCATCAAATACCTTCCCTTCAAGCTGAAGGGACCAGCTTGACACTGGTTGAAAAGCCTCCCCGAAAATTCAATCGGGAGTTGGGAGGAACTCGAGGACGCTTTCAGGGCCAACTTTCAAGGGACTTATGTCCGGCCTCCGGAAGCAGACGATCTAAGTCACATAATCCAACAGCCTGGAGAGTCCGCCCGCAAGCTTTGGAACAGATTCCTCACTAAGAAGAATCAAATGGTCGATTGTCCGGACGCGGAAGCCTTAGCAGCATTCAAACACAGCATCCGCGACGATTAGCTCCCCCGGCACCTCGGCCAAGAAAATCCAAGGACAATGGCAGCCTTAACATGCCTTATGACCCGCTTTTGCGCGCGTGAAGATAGTTGGATAGCCCGTAAAGGCACCAGCGACCCCAACACATCCGAAATAAGGGATGGCAACGGGAAGCAACGGCCTAATAAACACAAACGCCAAAACAAGGAAGAGAGCTCGGACAACACAATGGTCAATGCCGGATTCAGGGGCTCTCAACCTGATTAGCAAAAGAAGCCATTTAAAGGCAGAAAGAGGGATCATCCGGTCTAAACAGAGTCCTGGACAGACTATGCCAAATTCATGGCACCCCTGAGAAACCTGTGAACGACACGCATAGAGAATGCTGGGTCTTCAAGCAGGCCGGCAAATTAAATGCCGAACACAAGGGGAGGGACACACCAAGCGAAGACGAGGATGAACCTCGCCAGCCGAACACTGGGGGACAGAAAAAATTCCCGCCAAAGGTTAAAACAGTAAACATGATCCACGCGACTCACACATTCACGAGAAGACACGAATGCACGCTCAGAGACGCGCACGATGTAGAGCCCATCGTACCCACATCTGACTACTGGATGTCTCATCCGATCACTTTCGATCACATGGATGGCCGAACTAGTATTCGGCGCGGAGGATCAGAGGCCTTGGTGCTTGACCCAATAATCGATGGATACCGTCTCACCCGTGTCCTCATGGACGGCGACAGTAGTCTCAATTTAATATACAAGGACACTGTCCGCAGAATGGGGATAAACCCATCCAGAATTAGCCAAAGCAACACCACCTTTGAAGGGGTGATACCAGGCGTTGAAGCCTATGGTAGGGGCTCCGTCGAGCTGGAAGTAACATTCGGCTCCCCAGGCAACTCCAGAAGCGAAGAACTACCCTTCACCATCGCACCCTTCCAAAGCGGCTATCACGCATTGCTTGGAAGAATGGCCTTCGCCCGCTTCAATGCATTGCCGCACTATGGCTACCTTACACTCAAGATGCCCGGTCCACGTGGTGTCATCACCGTTAGCGGAATCACAGAGCTCTCTTCACGCGCAGAGGAACACGCGACGGCCCTGGCGGCCGGACTGTAAGCGGCCTCCAATATCAAAAAACATGACTGGTCATTACGACCACAGACATGGTTAGACAAGTCCGGTAGCCCGGATAAAACTGAACCAGGGCACCGTACATGTAATGCCATAGCGGACACCAGGGGCTATAAACATTTAATGTAGCCCCACACTTGGCTCAACCTTACTGGCGGCCAACATCTTACAATTTTATTATCCATCGCATACTTACGTTGTACTCTCCTACGAGTTTTCTTTTTTCCACAGACAACGTTCGCATGATACCCTTCCAGGATACGGCACAATGGAGACAAAGGCGCAGACGTGCAGTAGGGCCCCATTCAACAGGTTTCTTTTTAGATTAAGCCCCTGTGTAAACCTTTTCTACTACCTCTTGTTGTTTAACCATCCCATGGGTTCCATACCCACAGAGGATACTTCCATTATTGGCATTTCACCACGACAGATTAAGTGCATGTACCTGGAAATTTAGGGTTTATAATAGGCTTTCGTCAGCCTTTTTTCTTTTACAAAGACCGAATAACTTCGGGAGTGTTTGGCATCACGAGTTTGGCCTTATATGCATCAGCTCCAAATCATGTCTTTGGTCAAATGTTGGGTTTGCCCGGCTCCTGGGTTTGCCGCCTTACGTTCCGTTATTATCGGCTAAGGCAGCCAAAGGAGAACTACTGCGATTGTGCCCTGGTTATTCTGGATGAGCACCTCTCTAGAGAAAGCCGAAAACTGACTGTCATGATACAGCAAGAGACTGTTCAACCACTCGAAGACTCACCGGAATCTTTAGGATTCCTCCGCCTTAACGAAGGGCCGTTTCTCGGCCACGTACATACGTGCCCGCATTCGGATGCACGTGAAGGTACCAGGGGCTACATAGTAGCCCCACCGTTAGACCCCCATGGCTAAGCGAAAGTGTTACAGCTATATAGTCCGGTTGCCTAGTTCGACGTGCGATCACCTCCTTAATGGACCAAGACGTTGGATCAAGTGTGATTAAGCATATTTTTTCGTGAACACCCCCGCATTGTATGTGTGGGGGCTGAAGCCAACGACTGCTAACTTTCGGATTACTCATATTTATATTAAAAAATGGCCGCAAAGGGGACACAATCATACTTCTGGGCAAAAGGTATAAATATAGCCTCATAATCAAAATAAACATTGTCTTTGCAATGATTCGACTTATCACTCGAACAAGACATTCTTCGAGCACCGCGCCTCTATTAGGCGGGCACCTTCTGTGACCTGCGCCAAGTAGTGCTTGGCCGGATATTGGCCTCCCGCCGGATCCTGGGTCGCTATAATGGTGGCCTCCATATCTGTCCAATAGGCTTTAACGCGGGCAAGAGCCATCCGTGCACCCTCTATGCACACCGACCTCCTCATGGCGTCAATCCGAGACACGACCCCAAGGAATTGCGGCACCAAACCAAAGTAACTGTCCGGCTTAGGCCCCTTCGGCCAAAGATGGTCTATTATAGACCGCATCGCAAGCCCGGACAGCCTGTGAAGCTCCGCCACAGCAGCCACCTTCTCATTTAGCGGCAGCGGGCGAGTGGGAGCATTGAATTGCGACCAGAAAAGCTTCTCCACTTCCTTATCACCTTGACCCTCGAAGAACTTGACAGTCTCAGCTGTACTATTCGCCAAGTTCTCATATGCGTCTCCAGGTCTCCAGCACCCAGCCAGGGGAGCATACTTCGGATCCAAAAACTTCGTCCGTAGTAAGTAGGAGCCCCCAGCCATGATTTTGTCGGCCTGTTGAAGCTCCTCCCGCGTACCCCGGATCCCGGTTCGCATCTCTTTGGAGGCATTAAGTGCCTTGTCCAGCTCGGCCGAACTAGCCTTATTCTCCTTTTCAAGGAGTACATACCGGTCGGCGGCATTTTTCAACTCACCAGCCATTTCGTCTATCCTTTCCTCGCTTCGGCGATGAGCAACCTATTCGGCTCTCAATTCTTCGGCCGCCTTTAGGGCAGCCGCATTGCTAGCCCGAGCTTGTTCCTTGGCCTGAGCAAGTTCCGCCCTCAGGGCCTCCACGACAGCAGCACCATCTGCAATACAAACACATTGCATTAATATTATGCCCATCTTGCATTTTCCTATACAACATAATAAGGGAAGCAGAGCACATACCTTGTGACTCTTCCAGCCGTTTGTTCACCAGCGTGATATCGGCATCGATAGATCCGATCTGCCTCCTTAGTTCGGCAACTTCAACAGACTGGTCGGCTGCCGGATCCTTAGATACCTGCGCACATGTATGGCGCAGCCATTACTATGTGATCCCCCGTTTGCCCCCTATGGCGGGCAACCAGAGTCTCAGGGGCTACTATCCATAGGGAGCACACCGAGCGCGTGCTTCACAACCAAAAAATAGTGCATTTTTTCACTACATGCCTCAAAGCCTTTGAGCAGGCTTGTAAATGCCTCATTCAAACCACTCGTAGCGGATGAAATCTTCGTGAGCACTGTGCTCATTAATGAGTGCTGCTCCTCCGAGAGTGCGGCTTGCTTCAGAAGGTCTATCAGTACGTCCGGCCGGACATCGAACTGTGCAGGACCCTTCTCATCGCCCCCCCCCCCATGGGAGCCAAACGCTCCGGGCTTAGGGCGAGTGATGTATTAGCTCCCGGCTTCGGCAGATCCGGACTCCTCCATGATGACACCTCAGTGTTGCCCGCTTCATGAGGCGGAGAGGTGGGCGGGGTCTCACTCTCCATCATCTCCGGAGGAAGATCCCCCGAAGATGAACTCTGTTGAGAAGAGCTGCTCGCTGGACTGCAAAAGACAAAGTCCTGGTTATGGGTCTCGGAGAAACGTCGTACCTTTGAATTAACGATTAACTTACAGCTCGGTGGAGGGCTGGCCCATTGGTGGACACGCCGCGGTGAGGGTGCCCGTCACGGTAGAGCCCCCTGGTGATACCTTCTTCCCTTGCTTGGGCATCTCCGTCTCCAAGTCTTCGGAGGCGGTCCTCTTCCTCCCGCGCGGGGAGGAGGCTTTAGCCTCCCCTTCCCGACTATCCTCCTCAGGGGAGGTAATGATTCCCCCGGTTTGGATGCGTAGTGTGTGAAGTTCAGCTTCACTGCCCTTTCCTTCGCCTTTCCCTGAGGGAATTTTGCTGAGCACCCAGCCAAGCATCTTGGCAATGGTTGGACTAGGCGAGCCTTCAGGAAGTGGCACCGGAGACCTGATTCTCTCCGCCTTGTTGAGCCAATCCTGGCCACGGAGGGTTTTTCAGAATAATGGTTATGATAAATATAAACGAAGTGTCCGGCTTTAAGGTTACTTACTTGGGCATCTAGGCGATTGCAGCTTAGGCCCGCATCCTCGGTGGTGTCCGGGCACTTTACTTGTGGTCCGAAGAATAATTTACACATCCCTTCGAGCTTCAGGCCGAAGAAGTGATTAATAGTCTGCGGACCCTCTGGATTGAACTCCCACATCCGGAGAGGCCAACGTTTGCACGACAATATCCGTCAGATTAGCATCACTTGAATTATGCTGACAAGATTTATGTCCCTCTCAAGAAGCTCCCAGATGCGATTCTACAGTACTGATACATCGCCAGCGGGCCCCCAGTTCCGTCCTACGTCAGTTCAAGACGCCAACTGTGACGGAGGGCCCGAGTGGAACTCGGCGGCGGCTACCCACTTTGTGCCTCTGGGAGCCGTAACATAAAACCACCTCCATTGCCACACATCGGATACTTCCGGGAAAGAGCCCTCTGGCCATGGGGCATCGGAGTTCCTGCTTATTATGGCACCTCCGCACTCTGCGTGTCTCCCCTCGATCATCTTCGGCTTCACATTGAAGGTCTTGAGCCATAAGCCGAAGTGTGGGGTGAAATGGAGAAAAGCCTCGCACATAATAATGAACGATGAGATATGGAGGATGGCGTCTGGAGCCAGATCATGAAAATCCAACCCATAGTTGAACATGAGCCCCCTCATGAAGGGGTCGAGGGTGAGGCCCAGGCCTCGGAGGAAGTGAGGGACAAACACAACGCTCTCATTGGGCTCCGATGTAGGGATAACCTGCCCTGGAGCTGGAAGCCTGTGCTGGATATCGACAGTCAGGTATCCGACCTCCCTAAGCTTCGTAATGTCCTCCTCCTGGATCGAGGAGGCCACCCACCGGCCTTTTGCATTGGATCCGGACATATTGGAGGATCTGGGGTGTTGGAGCTTAGGTTTTGGGTGTTGAAACTCGAGGTGCGAGAAGGAGCAAGGGAGGCGGAAAAGAGGCATAGGCCTCGACCTATTTATAAAGGGGATGAATATCAAGAGTCCTCAGCGTGACCGCTTGAGACTTATCCAAATATACACGGAGTCATACAAACAGTCGTCGAGGGGTCACGTACGCCCATATTGATGGAAGATCCCATAATAAGAGGCCAATAAAACCGCCTCGCAATGCGAGTCGAGGTGGGGCAAGAAATGCCGGTTCATGTTGGACCAGGCCGCGATGCAAGGGCACGACATACAAAGATTGGCAGCAAAACGGATATATGCTATGTTCCCTACAATGGTATGTGAAGATCATCTTGCAGAGTCGGACACTATTTGTCGAAGCAGATACGTTGGGGTATTCGGAGATGGAACCCACCTTGCAATGTCGAAGACAAGACTGCGCGCTGGATTCAACGTCATTGAATCCTGGTTCAGGGGCTACTGAGGGAGTCCTGGATTAGGGGGTATCCAGACAGCCGTACTATATACATCGTCCGGACTATTGGAGCGTGAAGATACAAGGCTCAAGACTCCGGCCCGTGTCCAGATGGGACTCTCCTTTGCGTGGAATACAAGCTTGGCGATCCGGATATTATATTTCCTTCCTTGTAACCCACTCGATGTAAACCCTAGCCCTCTCTGGTGTCTATATAAACCGGAGAGGTTGGTCCTTAGAAGACCGATCACAATTACAATCATACCATCATAGGCTAGCTTCTAGGATTTAGCCTCTATGATCTCGTGGTAGATCTACTCTTGTACTACTAATATCCTCAATAATAATCAAGCAGCAAGTAGGGTTTTACCTCCATCAAGAGGGCCCGAACCTGGGTAAACATTGTGTCCCTTGCTTCCTGTTACCATCAGCCTAAGACGCACAGATCAGGACCCCCTACCCGAGATCCGCCGGTTTTAACACCGACACTCGGGCCGTCGGATAAATGGTTCTACATGGGTCGTAAACGGGCGTAATTGGTATCGTCCCAGCATGGTAACATGCCATTAACAGACCGGAGGACAACAAAGGCTTAATTCTGTCACATGCATAACGGGTCGTTAATGGGACGGAATGTAGGATAGTCTGGAAATAGTGCAACGGGTTAACACGCCAGAAACGGGCCGACTCTTGCCACGGGTCGAATTTGGCCCATTAGGGGAATAGGCTAGTAATGGGCAGGAAGAAATCGAGGTCCGGAAAGGAGCCCAAGAACTTATGGGCCGTCAATAGGCCGAAAGCTAACACGGGCTGGAAACAGCCCATGTGAATCATGGGCTGTTAACAGGTACAAAGAAATTTACTGTTCATTATGGGCTAGAGTCACCGTGGGCCTCTAAAGGGCCTAAAGATACGAAGGCCTCACATGGGCCGAAAGACGTCGTGGGCCATACATGGGCCAAAAGTGAAACGGCTGGTGTTATATTCGATGGCCCACATGACGTTGTTGGGCCGATTTCCATTACGCCCTAACGGGTCGTGAGTTACCAGGCCATAAAATGGGCTATTTGCAAAGAGACCGTTAACAGGCTTTTCATGGGCCAGCTTGCTAACTTTTTACCAAGTCAAACGGGTCGGCTTTGTAAGCTAAATGGGCCAGTGGTGGGCCGTCACACATTTTAACATATCATAGACGCCTATCTGACCCACTCACGAGCTCACACATGTTTCATCCAGCCAATCAGAATTTTACACGTGGAAATTTCCAACTGGTCTGGGTTGTTAACGGGTTATCGGATCCAAAACACGACCCGATAGCTTAACGGTGTTCCGTTATGGTGGATGCCATGTGTCGGTCACCCTTGACGAAAGAACTTCTGTGACGCGCGATTTATCATCATGGAAGTGGACACTTCTGTGATGACAATTTTGGTAATGTCATGGAACACTTCTGCGACAACACAAGTATGACTATCTTGGTTCTGTCATAAAATCGTCATGGGTGTACATGCATGACAAAAAAAGCGACCTACTGTGACAAACATGTATCATCATGGAAGTGTATTTTTTTTGTAGTGCAGGCGTGTCAGCAATCGGATCCAGGAGCAACCAAATGCGGATGACCTGCAGTTAGGGCATGCCATGAGGGCGGACAAGCTTCCTGATGTCGAGGCAACTACATGTATGTCCTTTAATAACTTTTGCATTTCTCTGATCATGAAATTATTGATAAGGCACATGACTTAGGAGTTTCACTGGGTTCGAATATGAAGGAAGTCGCAAAATCTGTTAATGGCCTTTTAGATTTAGAGGACGAGCGGGCTTCTAAAATTATTCGTAATATCGCAGCCGACCTATGAATGAGGCCGATATGAACAATATAGGGATCTCAGCCCTTGAAAGTTTATGTAATGATCTCATGCCTACTTCGGAGGTCGAAGGTGAAATAGAAGGGTCGAAGACTGAGGACAATGTAGAGCCTTTAGAGATAGAAGGTGTTGCCTCGAGTCATTCCAGTAATAAGGATATGAAGGGTGAGGGGGATAAGCCCAAGCTTTCTTGGAAAAGGAAGGTTTATCCTACTTCAGTTGTTCATTGAAGTGACAGGGTTAAGATTAAAAAAATTCATGATGATCTATGAAAGGGATCTTTTGGAATAGCAGAGGTCTAGCTGACTTGGCTAAAAGAAGGTTCCTTGCAGAGACATAGATAGAGCAAAAACTAGACTTTATTGCACTTCTCGAAACAGAAAGAGATAATTTCACCTCACAGTTCCTTGGAACTTTGTCCTGCGGAATTGATTTTGATTGGCACTATTTACCTCCTAGAGGAAGATTCGGTGAGATATTGTTGGGGGTTAGGTGTGAAATGCTAGAGGTGATTAATGTGGTTCAGGGGGACTTTGCGGTTAAGTTCGAGTGAGATTGAAGTCGGATGGGTTCCATTGGTCGCTAGTAGCTGTGTATGGAGCAGCCCAAGCCGAACTTAAACCTGACTTCCTAGCTGATCTGGTATGGATATGTGGGGATGAAAGTCTTCCAGTCCTCGTTGGAGGGGATTTCAATATTATCACAAGGAGAGAGGAGAAGAACAACGACAATTTTGATGCACGTTGGTCCTTAATGTTTAACATGATTAGCGACAGTCTTGGTCTAAGGGAGATTGAACTCACCGGTAGGCAGTTCACATGGGCCAATTCGTTACCTACTCCAACTTATGAGAAGTTGGATAGGGTGCTCGCTAGCGTGGAATGGGAACAGAAATACCCATTGGTGTCGGTGCGTGCCATGCAGCGGGCAATCTCAGACTGCACACCATTGCTAGTATACCCAGGAGACGCAACACATATTGGTAACAAGAACACTTTCTCTTTCAAACTAAGTTGGTTTGAGAAAGAGAACTTCATGGCCATCGTAGCACGAGAATGGGCGAAGCCTGTTAGTGGACAATTGAATGTAGAAAGATGACAAACAAGATTAGACATCTAAGGCAATTCTTATGGGGTTGGGTGAGAAATGAGAGTGGGATTTACAAGCAAGAAAAACAAAGACTCACCCAATTGATCAATGCGTTAGAACTAAAAGCAGAAGTGAACCTGCTCGATGTGGCAGAATAGGCACGAAATCTGAAGCTGAGCAACGCCTACGCGCTCTTCTTAGAGAAGAAGAGATCAAATGGGCACTGCGTGCTAAGGTTCTCAAGGTTGTCCATGGGGATGACAATACACAATTCTTTCACATGATTGCGAATGGTAAACATAGGAAGAAGAAAATAATCCAGCTTGAACATGACGAAGGGACCATGGTAGGTCATGAGAATCTTAAATCATATATTTCCAACTATTATAAACAACTATTCGGGCCTCCGGCAGAGAGTACGGTTTCCTTGAATGAGTCTGTTATTGGCCATATTCCTCAGCTTCGATCAGAGGAGAATGAGATCCTATCCGCACCATTTACTGAGTGATGCAATATCCCAAATGAAACCGAATAAAGCACCAGGACCAGATGGGTTCCCTGTGGAATTCTATAGGAAATGTTGGCATATTATTAAAGATGATCTTATGCTTGTGTTTCATGATTTTCTTTAAGGGTCACCTTGAACTCTTTCATCTTAATTTTGGTATGATTACGCTTTTGCCAAAAAAGAAGATGCAGTTTGTATCTAGCGGTTTAGGCCAATTTGTCTTCTGAATGTGAGTTTCAAAATTTTCACGAAAGTGGGTACTAATAGACTGACACGGATCGCTCATTCGGTGGTGCAACCGAGTCAGGCGGCTTTTATGACTGGGAGACATATCCTAAAAGGAGTTGTTGTCCTACATGAAACTCTCCATGAAATTCATTCGAAGAAACTAGATTGGGTTATCTTCGAAGTGGATTTCGAGAAGGCATATGATAAAGTTAAGTGGTCTTTCCATCAGTAGGCAATGCGCATGAAGGGTTTTAATGAGGCGTGGCGGAACCAAGTGGGTTCTCTAGTCCAAAGAGGTAGTGTCAGAATTAAGGTCAATGATGATATCGATCACTTTTTCAGACTCATAAGGGCTTGAGACAATGGGATTCGATGTCTCCTCTCTTATTTAATGTAGTGGCGGATATGTTGGTCGTTCTTATTGGCAGGTCCAAGGAGAACGACCAAATTGAGGGACTTGTCCCTCATCTAGTCGATGGGGGAGTTTCCATATTACAGTATGCCGACGACACTATTCTTTTCATGAAACATGACCTTGCAAAAGCTCGGAATATGAAACTAGTACTATGCCTCTTCGAACAATTATCGGACTAAAAATCAACTTTCACAAGAGCGAATTGTTCTGCTTTGGTAGGGCCAAAGAGGAGCAAGATGCATATAGATAGTTGTTCGGATGTGAATTAAGTTCTTTGCCCTTTAGTTATTTGGGCATACTGATTCATCATCATAAACTTTCTAATAAAGAATGAAAATGCCTTGAAGATTGAATTGAAAAAAAGCTTAGCTGCTGGAAGGGAAAGTTAATGTCGTATGGAGGTTGGTCAATGCTCATTAACTCAGTACTTACTAGTATGTCGATGTTCCTGTTATCTTTCTTTGAAGTACCTAAGGGGGTACAGAAGAGACTAGATTATTTTCGATCTTGATTCTTCTACACTCAGATCAGGCTAATAAGAAGTATCACATGTTGTCGTGGTAGGCGCATGGCAGATGCCATGGGATGGCTAAAGAGAGGAGGAGGCTCGAGGGCACTGGTGAGCTCCAGAGGCGAGGTTGGTATTAGCGAGAGCGGGACGCAAGACATACCCAGGTTTGGGGCTCTCCGGAGAGATAATACCCTTAGTACTGTCGAGTGTGGTTGATATGCAATAGTACAAGGTTGCTCCTTGAGCTGTATGGA
Source organism: Triticum dicoccoides (assembly GCF_002162155.2). Taxonomy (NCBI): domain Eukaryota; kingdom Viridiplantae; phylum Streptophyta; class Magnoliopsida; order Poales; family Poaceae; genus Triticum; species Triticum dicoccoides. The sequence goes on along the minus strand of NC_041387.1, from coordinate 597,462,531 downwards.
GGAGGAAGGAGGGCTGGCCAAGGCTTAGGCTGCTCCTTCTCCCCGAGTCGATGTTAATATTTTGGTGGCTAGTTCCTCTCTTGCTTCTCTACATGTCTCTCTCCGTATACGCGTGGGCTCCTGGGGGGTTTTATAGGCCAACCCCCCAGGGGTACAATGGTAATGTTACAAATTGGTAGGTCTAGGTTGTCGGTGTCCGGGGACCCGGGCTGGGACCCGCTCGGGGGCTGTGGTTCATCGGGTTCCCCTAGGTGCGGGCCCCGCATGCCTAGGGGGACTGTGCGCCATCTTGTCGATCGTTAGGGTGTGGCCGAGTCAAGTCAGGTACAGTGGTGTTCCGTCATGTCGCCGCTTGCTGGCGTCAGTGGAGATGATGGGGACATTGTTGCCACACCGGCCCTGGTCAGCAGTTAGGTGAGGGGCACTGTTGCCACGCCCGGCTGACCAGAGGCATGGGCGGGGTACTGTCGCCTTGGTCATCGGTGGCTGAAGACTTGTCCCATCGTGCGGCCTGAATGGGACGAGAGCTGACCCGTGGCTGGATTGCGGAGCACGCCATGGGTGGAGCTGGCTTGTTGAGGAAGCCTTGGTTGTGCCGGGTTCAGCTGTCTTGTACTACTTGTTGAGGCCGAGTCGATGTACCTTGCCGGGTTGGAGAGTTCGGCTAGGTTGCGAGGTTTGGCCGGGTCGAGCGACCCGGCCAAGCACGCGCCGGCTAGAGGGGCGATCCTGCCCCGTAATTTTGAAAATGATCCGGGTTTCGTTGCTTGCTCGGGGTTCATCCCCCCGACAGTAGTCCCCGAAGCTCTGAAGGTCCGCCATCTTCAGATGGGTGGGCCTTCGCAGTTTCCCCTTTAAGCAAGGCAGATTCTACGAACGCCGGTTCCGGCAACACCCACTGTGTGCCGGTTTTTTCGGAAACCGGATCGCGGCGCCCCGGCGGGGGCGGGAACCGAAGAGTCCGTTGAATCTTGGGGAAATCCCTTGGGCTTCGCGCGTGCGCCACGTGATGACCGGAAGTCAGAGGGGCCTGACAGGCCACGTGCGTGATGGGACTGGGCGATGGGCTGGGGCCCGTCGCTGCGCGCCCTTGGCCCACGCGTGCGGATTTATTGCAGCGTCCTGGGGTCGGTTGCCCTTCCTCGGGCAGTTATTGTGTGCGTACATGCACACTTATTGCGGGGTAGTGGAAGGGGCGAGTGCAGACGATCCCACTCCCCCACGTTCAAATCGAGCATTATACATTAGGGGGCAGGGGGCGGCGGACATTATGCTCGCTCGCGCCCTCCTGCCCCTTTGCTCTTGCTCTGCTCCTTGCATCTGACACACTGCGACGTCGTTGCCCCGAGCAGAACTTTGCCGTTGTCCATCTTCATTCTTCCTCTCCTTCTTCATCGATGGCGTTGTCGTCGGGCTCTTGGATGGGCTCGAACATCACCACCGAGGACATCACCCACCTTCACGCGCCGCGGCGCTTGCCGCGGGAGACGGATGTCGCTGTCTGTCTGCCGCACGGCGAGCAGAGGCCACAGCCCGAGGAGTCGGAGCGCGTGGTCTTCCTCACGCACTTTGAGCATGGTTTTGGGCTGCCGGCGAGCACCTTTTTCCGCACGTTCCTGGAGTTTTTTGGGCTCCAGCCTCACCATCTTGGAGCCGGTGCCATCGTCCACCTTCCAGGATTCGTCACCCTCTGCGAGGGGTACCTGGGGTCGAGCCTACGATCGACCTCTGGGAACTCTTCTTCTCCCTGAAGCAGCAGGGCCCGACGACCGGAGAGTTTGCTGATTGCGGCGCCACCGTCATCTCGAAGCCGTCGGGGCCGGACTACCCGAAGATCCCGCTGGAGGATTCTGCCAAGAAATGGTAGAATGGGTGACAGTGATGAGGACGCGGGAGGGGCTCACCGGCAACGATATCATTGCCGTGTTCATCATGCGCCGGGTTCTCCCGCTGCAGAGGTGCTCCTGTCTTATCGGCGAGATGGCCGGTCTTCAAGATCCCAATCGCATGGGATCGGCGCTCCTGACGGTGGAGCAGATTGCACGCCGAGTGAAAGACATCTCCAAGGCCAACCTTTGGGAGGACTGGCGGTTCGGGAAGGTGTCGTACAGCGAGTCGAATCCGGCGCCACAGGTGAGTGTTTGGTCGCCTTACTTTGCTGATGCGCATCTCCTCGTCTGTCCTGACGCGACGCGGGAGGTGCTCCTGTATGTGATCCGGCATCCTTACGCCCGGACTCTGTCGCAGGTGGTGCCGGCTATGCCGGGGGAGCCTGCGGCCCATGGTGGGGAGGAGGAAGCCGAGGCCGACGCCGGCGCTGGGTGTCGTGTGGGTAAGTCTTGTTTTTCTCTTTGTGTTTCATCGAGTTGTTGACCGTGGCATGGCGTGGGCGACGCTGACGCCAGTTGTTGGTGTAGTGGCCTTGGGCGGTGAAGGCGGCGATGCGGGCGGGGCTGGGTTATCGGGTGGGATGGTGCTGAACCGCCCGCACGGAAAAGACAGTGCCGCGCCGCGGCCCCGGGCCCCGAAGCGCACGGCGGACCCGGCCGGGGCCGGGAGGCCGGCCAAGAGGAAACGCGGCACCGGGCATGAGAGGCCGGCCCCTGTCCCGGTCCTGACAGGGTAAGCTTCATCTCCTGTATGCGTCCGGACCGTCGGGCTAGCCTTGATTTTTGCTCATTGTCTTCTTCAGGTCACCGATCGCGTTGGCGAGGGCAGCAGCGGACGCCGCGGATGCCGAGGGGACCGCGCTCCATAGGAGTTGGTCCGACCTTGTCGACCAGGTCGAGGGGGAGGGGCGGGCCGACTCGGACCTCGGCCTGGACCCGACCGACGCCGAGGGCCTGGCCTGGCGGGATAGGAACAGGGCCAAGCCGGAGCTAGAGGCGGCATCGGTTCGGGCCTGGACCGACGCGGCAGTGGCATGGGCGCGAGCCGGCACGGAGCCGACCTGGGGCGAGATGCCGGAGGGCTCGTTGGTGGCGGCGACGGTCTTCGAGCGGTCGTCGGTGAGGGAGCGCGGCCATGAAGGCTGGTCAGAGGTGCTGATCCTCGACCAGGAGGTCGTGGAGGTGAGGGACGATACCCTGCTGTCGGTGTCAAAACCGGCGGATCTCGGGTAGGGGGTCTCGAATTGTGCGTCTAGGCGGATGGTAACAGGAGACGAGGGACACGATGTTTTTACCCAGGTTCGGGCCCTCTTGATGGAGGTAAAACCCTATGTCCTGCTTGATTAATATTGATGATGTGGGTTACAAGAGTAGATCTACCACGAGATCGAGGAGGCTAAACCCTAGAAGCTAGCCTATGGTATGATTGTTGTTCGTCCTATGGACTAAAGCCATCCGGTTTATATAGACACCGGAGAGGGCTAGGGTTACACAGAGTCGGTTACAATGGTAGGAGATCTACATATCCGTATCGCTAAGCTTGCCTTCCACGCCAAGGAAAGTCCCATCCGGACACGGGACGAAGTCTTCAATCTTGTATCTTCATAGTATTGGAGTTCGGCCGATGATGATAGTTGGGCTATCCGGACACCCCCTAGTCCGGGACTCCCTCAGTAGCCCCTGAACCAGGCTTCAATGACGATGAGTCCGGCGCGCATATTGTCTTCGGCATTGCAAGGCGGGTTCCTCCTCCGAATAATTTATAGAAGATTGTGAACACCAGGATAGTGTCCGGCTCTGCAAAAATTAATTCCCCATACCACTGTAGAGAGAATAATATTACACAAGATCAATCTGCTGACGTATTCTGTGGCATAACGTCACACCACTTCCAAGCCTTTACTCGAATTGTTTTTATTGTTCCACCTCAGCGCGTTTAGCGAGGTGGTTTCCTTGGCACGTCTTGTCGAAGCAGAGATCATGTTCCCCTTATTCCGGGATTCCCATCAATACGGACGTGGGTAACCCAACCACGCCATTGATTGTGACGCTTGGGAGATAAGCGAGTTTTACCAGGCCGGTGGGGACGCGTGTTTCTGTCCGCCCATATAAGGGGATAAAGATCCAACCTTTTTACCTGCGCCTTCTTCCTCCTTGGCTTATCCATATCTATGAACTCAAGCTCTAGCGCCCAAGCCCGCACATCTCACCTCAACCTTCTCCAAATATGTCCGGAGCGGGAGGCAAATGGATGGCCTCCTCCGTCACGGAGGGGCATATCCAGAAGCTGCGCAGCGCCGGATACTTGTCCAGCGACATCGCGCATCGGCTCCCCGACGAGGGAGAGCTCATCCCCACCCCCAGGCCCCATGAGAGGGTAGTATTCCTTCCCCATTTCCTCCGCGGACTGGGCTTCCCACTTCATCCCTTTGTCCGGGGGCTCATGTTCTACTACGGCCTAGATTTCCATGATCTGGCCCCGAATTTTATTCTCAACATATCGGCATTTATCGTCGTGTGCGAGGCCTTCCTCTGCATCTAGCCCCACTTCGGCCTGTGGCTCAAGACCTTCAGTGTCAAGCCGAAGGTTGTGAAGGGCAGCCAAGCGGAGTGCGGAGGCGCCATGGTGGGCAGGATGTCCCACGTTACGTGGCTGGAGGGCACCTTTGTGGAAACCATTAAGGGGTGGCAATCGGGGTGGTTCTACATCACCGAGCCGCATGATCCCGAATGGGCAGCGGCCCCCAAATTCAGATCCGGCATCCCCACATGGCTCACCTCCTGGAAAGAGAGCGGCTGGATTTGGGGCGATTCGGAGGAGCTGACCGGACTCCAAGCCTGCGTCCAAAAGCTGGTGGACAAGAAGCTCAAGCTTGTCAACGTAGTCCAGGTCATGCTCATCCGCCAGATTCTCCCGTGCCAACGACGGGGCTTCAATATGTGGGAGTTCGATCCGGCACAGCACCAGACTTTGAATGGGCTCTTCGACACTACGTACGAAGAGGTCTGGAAGGTGCTGTTCAAGGGCGCTGAGGCTCCTGCATCCGCTACCAAAGATCGCGGATTCAACTCGCAGCGTCCAGCTGACGAGGTAAGTGATATTGTCCTTTACGGGGCACTTGTTATTCATAGTTTGACTCTATGCGGAATCTAAACTCCCTTTCCTTTGACAGGACTGGCTGAAGAAGGCCGCACAGGCTATCTGTCCGGCCCCATTGCCAGAGGACCCAGCTGACGCCCGCCTAACGGGGCTGCTGGCTCCGGCACCCCACGTGGTGCCGGAGAAGAAGGCCAAGAAGAAGGCCACGGGGACTCGGAAGAGTTCCCGTTTTCAGGTGCTATCGGACGATGAATCCGAGGCCGAATCCTCCCACCAAGGCGAGGAGGAGAAGAAGAAAGCCTATCCCCGTGGGGGGAGGGAAGAAAAGGAAGGCCTCCCCAACAAGGGAGGCCGAAGGGTCCAAGAGGGGAAAAACTCTTCCCCCGGACTGTTCCGCCAATGCCAGTGACGACAACGAGGACTGGCCTCCAAGGGCCAAGCCTCTGGCGAGATCGTGAGTATCCGGACTCCCGAATAACTTCAAGGTTTTCGTTTTCCGCCACATTATGTCTTTCTAATGCCGCATACAACCCTGCCGTCCGCCTAAGGATGATCTCCCCACTTCGTCGAGTGGGTCCTTAGGGGCGTCGGATATGGATTCTCTTCCGACTGCCTCCACCCCCCGTGATGCGGACGATGCCGAGGTGGGATCCCAGGAAGGGACCCACCAGGAGGAGAGGGCCCCGGAGGTGTCGCAGGACAACCTCCCGGACTTTGCACCGGAATCAGCCCCAGAACCCATAGTGGCTCTGGAGTCCGGCGGGCGACCCCTTCGTAAGAAGGGCAAGACCGCGACGCCGGCTGCCTCCGTCCAACCGGAGGTGCTGGATAATTTGCTGGAGGCGCTCAACGGCGCCTCCATCGAAGAGGAACACCGCACTATTATGAGTGCGGTGATTCAGAAGGTTCAGCTCGCCAAGAGCGGGCTGACCGAAGCCTGCAGCAGCCTTCTAACAGGCTTTGAGGTAAGAATTTCAATATATGTAAAATGGTACCGCATAGACAGTAGCCCCTGATGCTCGGTTCGGTGTTCGGAAAGAAAAGCCGGACTGAGGATCTTTAGAAAGATAAACGTAGGAGTCATGAAAATATGTCAATATGGGATTGCAGGTTGTGCTGCTGACCTCTGCCGCACTGACTGCAGAGATCAATACTTTGAAGGAAAACCTCGGGCGATCCGAGAACGAGCTCGGCCATGCCAAGAAGCAGCTCGAGGAAAAAGAAGGTGAGTAATACCTTACGAAAATTGTACCTTACAGAAAAGGATTTGGTTGCAAGAAAAATGACAAGGATAACTGGGGTATTGCAGGGGCCACTAATGAGGTGGCAACCCTGAAGGAGGCGGTGGCCGCGGCCGAATGCAATGCGGCTGCAGAGTGCACCAAGCGAGAGAAACAGGAGGCGCGGGTGGCGGAGGTACAACAAGAGCTCCAGGATCTCGTGAAGAAACACGAGAGCCTGGAGCGTGACTCAAAGACTCGAGAGTCTGAGCTTGCAACGGCTCTTGAGAGTGCCAAAGCCGCTAAGGCCGAAGCCTACAAGGCCCTCCAGGAGATAGAGGCGGTGAAGAAAATAGCAGCGGGTAAGGCATTTTTCATGCAAAGTAAGCATGTGAGTGTTAATTACCTGTCGCTTACCCGAATTCAGAGCTCTCCAGGAGCGTTCGCAGATCTTCCCCGCAGCGTGTCCGATGCTGCCCCATTCTACCGGGCCGAGGAGGGGAGCTCAACGGAGAAGGTCTTCTGGTCTCAGTATGCTGAGGCCGGACATTTGGTGCCCCTTAGCGACCAGCTGAAGCAGCTGGTCGAGCTCCACAAGGCGGCTGAACAGGCCATGAAGGGCCTCATAGTTTGGTTGTGGCCTAAGGAGGCTATGCCTGGCAGCTACTTCGGCCTGGTGCGGCGGCTGGTGGACGCGTGCCCATGGGTTGAAGTTATCAAGCACTCCGCCTGTATCGAGGGTGCGCGTCGGGCCCTTGCCCGCGCAAAGGTGCACTGGGGCAAGATGGATGCCCAGAAGCTTGTGACGGACCCCCCACCAGAGGGCAAGGAGCATCGCACGCCCGAGATGTATTATAGGAGTGTGCTGAAGGGCGCCCGCATTATTGCGGGTGAGTGCTCCAAAGAAGAAGTTCTTGAGTAGACTTGCGTTTTGTTATCATGTGCGCTGAAAACTAAGTTCATATGCGCGAAGCAACACTTGTTAATTTAAAATATTACCTTCTGTGCGGCTGTTTATCAAATCTGAGAGATGGCAAGTCGTCGGCTTCAGCCCCCATGCCACGAGTGTTGGGGTGTTCGGGATAAATTTGGGCACTCTTGTTCCCATATTTGGGTCCATCGAGGGAGGCGCTCAACACAACGAACACGGCAACCGGACTTATAATGCTTGAACACTCTCACTTAGCCATAGAATTCTATAATTTTAAATTTCGGCGAAGCCCCTAGTTTTCGGAAGGCCGAATTTGGGGCGCTATCCACGCCTTGGCCGGACAGAATCCGGCTCCTCGCTCGAAGCGGCATAAGTCTTTAGGGACTCGCAAAGAACCTCTCGAACAGCGACCAGCTCTCGCCTCATCATGACGGTCAGTTTTAGCTTTCTCCACGGAGGCGTTAACCCAGCTCAACTGGGGCGCAATCGCAGTGGTTCTCCCAGTGCTACCTTAGCCGATAAAATGGAACGTAAGGTACCAAAACATGGGAGCCGGGCAAACCCAACTATTGACCCAAGAACATGATTCGGAGCCGATGCATATAATTCTATAAGTTCGGGGTGCCGCACTTGTGAAAGCGTTCGGACTTATCACACCATAACGCGGGAAACATATGTTGGGGAACGTAGTAATTTCAAAAAATTTCCTACGCACACGCAAGATCATGGTGATGCATAGCAATGAGGGGAGAGTATGATCTACGTACCCTTGTAGATCGCAACGGAAGCGTTGACACAACGTAGAGGAAGTAGTCGTACGTCTTCTTCCCGATCCGTCCGATCCAAGCACCGTTACTCCGGCACCTCCGAGTTCTTAGCACACGTATAGCTCGATGACGATCCTTGGGCTCCGATCCAGCAAAGCTTCGGGGAGGAGTTCCGTCAGCACGACGGCGTGGTGACGATCTTGATGTTCTACCGTCGCAGGGCTTCGCCTAAGCACCGCTACGATATGACCGAGGTGGAATATGGTGGAGGGGGGCACAGCACATGGCTAAGGAACGATCACGAAGATCAACTTGTGTGTCTAGAGGTGCCCCCTGCCTCCGTATATAAAGGAGCCAAGGGGGAGAGGTGCGCCGGCCGGGAGGAGGGCGCAGGAGGAGTCCTACTCCTACCGGGAGTAGGACTCCCCCCCCCCAATCCTATTCCAACTAGGATTCCCAAGGGGGAAAGAGGGAGAGGGGTGGCCGGCCACCTCTCCTAGTCCTAACAGGACTAGGGGAGGGGGGAGGCGCGCAGCCCTTATGGGCAGCCCTTTCACCTTTCCACTAAGGCCCAATAAGGCCCATATGACTCCCGGGGGGTTCCGGTAACCTCCCGGTAATCCGGTAAAATCCTGATTTCACCCGGAACACTTCCGATGTCTAAACATAGGCTGCCAATATATCAATCTTTATGTCTCGACCATTTCGAGACTCCTCGTCATGTCCGTGATCACATCCGGGACTCCGAACAACCTTCGGTACATCAAAATGCATAAACTCATAATAATTGTCATCGTAACGTTAAGCGTGCGGACCCTACGGTTCGAGAACAATGTAGACATGACCGAGACACGTCTCCGTTCAATAACCAATAGCGGGACCTGGATGCCCATATTGGCTCCTACATATTCTACGAAGATCTTTATCGATCAGACCGCATAACAACATACGTTGTTCCCTTTGTCATTGGTATGTTACTTGCCCGAGATTCGATCGTCGGTATCCAATACCTTGTTCAATCTCGTTACCGGCAAATCTCTTTACTCGTTCCGTAATACATCATCTCACAACTACCATATTAGTTGTAATGCTTGCAAGGCTTATGTGATGTGCATTACCGAGAGGGCCAGAGATACCTCTCCGACAATCGGAGTGACAAAACCTAATCTCGAAATACGCCAACCCAACATGTACCATTGGAGACACCTGTAGTACTCCTTTATAATCACCCAGTTATGTTGTGACGTTTGGTAGTACCCAAAGTGTTCCTCCGGTAAACGGGAGTTGCATAATCTCATAGTTATAGGAACATGTATATGTCATGAAGAAAGCAATAGCAACATACTAAACGATCGGGTGCTAAGCTAATGGAATGGGTCATGTCAATCAGATCATTCAACTGATGATGTGACCTTGTTAATCAAATAACAACTCATTGTTCATGGTTAGGAAACATAACCATCTTTGATTAACGAGCTAGTCAAGTAGAGGCATACTAGTGACACTTTGTTTGTCTATTTATTCACACATGTATTATGTTTCCGGTTAATACAATTCTAGCATGAATAATAAACATTTATCATGATTATAAGGAAATAAAAAATAACTTTATTATTGCCTCTAGGGCATATTTCCTTCAGTCTCCCACTTGCACTAGAGTCAATAATCTAGATTACACTGTAATGATTCTAACACCCATGGGGCCTTGGTGCTGATCATGTTTTGCTCGTGGAAGAGGCTTAGTCAACGGGTCTGCAACATTCAGATCCGTATGTATCTTGCCAATCTCTATGTCTCCCACCTGGACTAGATCCCGGATGGAGTTGAAGCATCTCTTGATGTGCTTGGTCCTTTTGTGAAATCTGGATTCCTTTGCCAAGGCAATTGCACCAGTATTGTCACAAAAGATTTTCATTGGACCCGATGCACTAGGTATGACACCTAGATCGGATATGAACTCCTTCATCCAGACTCCTTCGTTTGCTGCTTCCGAAGCAGCTATGTACTCCGCTTCACATGTAGATCCCGCTACGACGCTTTGTTTAGAACTGCACCAACTGACAGCTCCACCGTCCAATGTAATCACGTATCTGGTTTGCGATTTAGAATCGTCCGGATCAGTGTCAAAGCTTGCATCAACGTAACCTTTTACGGTGAGCTCTTTGTCACCTCCATATACGAGAAACATATCCTTAGTCCTTTTCAGGTATTTCAGGATGTTCTTGACCGCTGTCCTGTGATCCACTCCTGGATTACTTTGGTACCTCCCTGCTAAACTTATAGCAAGGCACACATCAGGTCTGGTACACAGCATTGCATACATGATAGAGCCTATGGCTGAAGCATAGGGAACATCTTTCATTTTCTCTCTATCTTCTGCAGTGGTCGGGCATTGAGTCTGACTCAACTTCACACCTTGTAACACAGGCAAGAACCCTTTCTTTGCTTGATCTATTTTGAACTTTTTCAAAATCTTTTCAAGGTATGTGCTTTGTGAAAGTCCAATTAAGCGTCTTGATCTATCTTTATAGATCTTTATGCCTAATATGTAAGCAGCTTCACCGAGGTCTTTCATTGAAAAACTCTTATTCAAGTATCCCTTTATGCTATCCAGAAATTCTATATCATTTCCAATCAATAATATGTCATCCACATATAATATCAGAAATGCTACAGAGATCCCACTCACTTTCTTGTAAATACAGGCTTCTCCGAAAGTCTGTATAAGCCCAAATGCTTTAATCACACTATCAAAGCGTTTATTCCAACTCCGAGAGGCTTGCACCAGTCCATAAATGGATCGCTGGAGCTTGCACACTTTGTTAGCTCCCTTTGGATCAACAAAACCTTCTGGTTGCATCATATACAACCCTTCTTCCAGAAATCCATTTAGGAATGCAGTTTTGACATCCATCTGCCAAATTTCATAATTATAAAATGCGGCAATTGCTAACATGATTCGGACAGACTTAAGCATCGCTACGGGTGAGAAGGTCTCATCGTAGTCAACCCCTTGAACTTGTCGAAAACCTTTTGCGACAAGTCGAGCTTTATAGACAGTAACATTACCGTCAGCGTCAGTCTTTTTCTTGAAGATCCATTTATTCTCAATTGCTTGCTGATCATGGGGCAAGTCAACCAAAGTACATACTTTGTTCTCATTCATGGATCCCATCTCAGATTTCATGGCTTCAAGCCACTTTGCGGAATCTGGGCTCACCATCGCTTCTTCATAGTTCGTAGGTTCATCATGATCTAGTAGCATGACTTCCAGAACTGGATTACCGTACCACTCTGGTGCGGATCTTACTCTGGTTGATCTACGAGGTTCAGTAGTATCTTGTTCTGAAGTTTCATGATCATTATCATTAACTTCCTCACTTATTGGTGTAGGTGTCGCAGAAACAGTTTTCTGTGATGTACTATTTTCCAACAAGGGAGCAGGTACAGTTACCTCGTCAAGTTCTACTTTCCTCCCACTCACTTCTTTCGAGAGAAACTCCTTCTCAAGAAAGTTTCCGAATTTAGCAACAAAAGTCTTGCCTTCGGATCTGTGATAGAAGGTGTATCCAATAGTTTCTTTTGGATATCCTATGAAGACACATTTCTCCGATTTGGGTTCGAGCTTATCAGGTTGAAGCTTTTTCACATAAGCATAGCAGCCCCAAACTTTCAGAAACGACAACTTTGGTTTCTTGCCAAACCATAGTTCATAAGGCGTCGTCTCAACGGATTTTGATGGTGCCCTGTTTAATGTGAATGCGGCCGTCTCTAGAGCGTATCCCCAAAATGATAGCGGTAAATCAGTAAGAGACATCATAGATCGCACCATATCTAGTAAAGTACGATTACGACGTTCGGACACACCATTACGCTTGGTGTTCCGGGTGGCGTGAGTTGCGAAACTATTCCACAATTTTTCAAATGTACACCAAACTCGTAACTCAAATATTCTCCTCCACGATCAGATCGTAGAAACTTTATTTTCTTGTTACGATGAGTTTCCACTTCACTCTGAAATTCTTTGAACTTTTCAAATGTTTCAGACATATGTTTCATTAAGTAGATATAACCATATCTGCTTAAATCATCTGTGAAGGTGAGAAAATAACGATATCCGCCACGAGCTTCAATATTCATCGGACCACATACATCTGTATGTATGATTTCCAACAAATCTGTTGCTCTCTCCATAGTATCGGAGAACGGTGTTTTAGTCATCTTGCCCATGAGGCACGGTTCGCAAGTACCAAGTGATTCATAATCAAGTGGTTCCAAAAGTCCATCAGTGTGGAGTTTCTTCATGCGCTTTACACCGATATGACCTAAACGGCAGTGCCACAAATAAGTTGCACCATCATTATCAACTCTGCATCTTTTGGCTTCAACATTATGAATATGTGTATCACTACTCTCGAGATTCAATAAGAATAGACCACTCTTCAAGGGTGCGTGACCATAAAAGATATTACTCATATAAATAGAACAACCATTATTCTCTGATTTAAATGAATAACCGTCTCGCATCAAACAAGATCCAGATATAAAGTTCATGCTTAACGCTGGCACTAAATAACAATTATTTAGGTCTAATACTAATCCCGAAGGTAGATGTAGAGGTAGTGTGCCGACCGTGATCACATCGACTTTGGAACCATTTCCCACGCGCATCGTCACCTCGTCCATAGCCAATCTTCGCTTAATCCGTAGCCCATGTTTCGAGTTGCAAATATTAGCAACAGAACCAGTATCAAATACCCAGGTGCTACTGCGAGCATTAGTAAGGTACACATCAATAACATGTATATCATATATACCTTTGTTCACCTTGCCATCCTTCTTATCCGCCAAATACTTTGGGCAGTTCCGCTTCCAGTGACCAGTCTGCTTGCAGTAGAAGCACTCAGTTTCAGGCTTAGGTCCAGACTTGGGTTTCTTCTCTTGAGCAGCAACTTGCTTGCCGTTCTTCTTGAAGTTCCCCTTCTTCTTCCCTTTGCCCTTTTTCTTGAAACTAGTGGTTTTGTTAACCATCAACACTTGATGCTCCTTTTTGATTTCTACCTCCGCAGCTTTCAGCATTGCGAAGAGCTCGGGAATAGTCTTGTTCATCCCTTGCATATTATAGTTCATCACAAAGCTCTTGTAGCTTGGTGGCAGTGATTGGAGAATTCTGTCAATGACGCAATCATTTGGAAGATTAACTCCCAGTTGAATCAAGTGATTATTATACCCAGACATTTTGAGTATATGCTCACTGATAGAACTGTTCTCTTCCATCTTGCAGCTATAGAACTTATTGGAGACTTCATATCTCTCAATCCGGGCATTTGCTTGAAATATTAACTTCAACTCCTGAAACATCTCATATGCTCCATGACGTTCAAAACGTCGTTGAAGTCCCGATTCTAAGCCGTAAAGCATGGCACACTGAACTATCGAGTAGTCATCAGCTTTGCTCTGCCAGACGTTCATAACATCTGGTGTTGCTCCAGCAGCAGGCCTGGCACCCAGCGGTGCTTCCAGGACGTAATTCTTCTGTGCAGCAATGAGGATAATCCTCAAGATACGGACCCAGCCTGTGTAATTGCTACCATCATCTTTCAACTTTGCTTTCTCAAGGAACGCATTAAAATTCAACGGAACAACAACACGAGCCATCTATCTACAATCAAAAAAAACAAGCAAGATACTATCAGGTACTAAGTTCATGATAAATTTAAGTTCAATTAATCATATTACTTAAGAACTCCCACTTAGATAGACATCCCTCTAATCCTCTAAGTGATCACGTGATCCAAATCAACTAAACCATGTCTGATCATCACGTGAGATGGAGTAGTTTCATTGGTGAACATCATTATGTTGATCATATCTACTATATGATTCACGCTCGACCTTTCAGTCTCCGTGTTCCGAGGCCATATCTGTATATGCTTGGCTCGTCAAGTATAACCTGAGTATTCCGCGTGTGCAACTGTTTTGCACCCGTTGTATTTGAACATAGAGCCTATCACACCCGATCATCATGTGGTGTCTCAGCACGAAGAACTTTCGCAACGGTGCATACTCAGGGAGAACACTTCTTGATAATTTCGTGAGAGATCATCTTATAATGCTATCGTAAATCAAAGCAAGATAAGATGCATAAAAGATAAACATCACATGCAATCAATATAAGTGATATGATATGGCCATCATCATCTTGTGCCTGTGATCTCCATCTCCGAAGCACCGTCATGATCACCATCGTCACCGGCGCGACACCTTGATCTCCATCGTAGCATCATTGTCGTCTCGCCAATCTTATGCTTCCACGACTATCGCTACCGCTTAGTGATAAAGTAAAGCATTACATCGCGATGGCATTGCATACAATAAAGCGACAACCATATGGCTCCTACCAGTTGCCGATAACTCGGTTACAAAACATGATCATCTCATACAATAAAATTCAACATCATGTCTTGACTATATCACATCACAACATGCCCTGCAAAAACAAGTTAGACATCCTCTACTTTGTTGTTGCAAGTTTTATGTGGCTGCTACGGGCTTAAGCAAGAACCAATCTCACCTACGCATCAAAACCACAACGATAGTTTGTCAAATAGACTCCGTTTTAACCTTCGCAAGGACCGGGCGTAGCCACACTCGGTTCAACTAAAGTTGGAGAGACAGTCGCCCGCAAGCCATCTATGTGCAAAGCACGTTGAGGGAACCGGTCTCGCGTAAGCGTACGCGTAAGGTTGGTCCGGGTCGTCTTGTCCAACAATACCGCCGAACCAAACTATGACATGCTGGTAGGCAGTATGACTTGTATCGTCCACAACTCACTTGTGTTCTACTCGTGCAAATAACATCAAACCATAAAACCTAGGCTCTGATACCACTGTTGGGGAACGTAGTAATTTCAAAAAATTTCCTACGCACACGCAAGATCATGGTGATGCATAGCAACAAGGGGAGAGTATGATCTACGTACCCTTGTAGATCGCAACGGAAGCGTTGACACAACGTAGAGGAAGTAGTCGTACGTCTTCTTCCCGATCCGACCGATCAAAGCACCGTTACTCTGGCACCTCCGAGTTCTTAGCACACGTACAGCTAGATGACGATCCCCGGGCTCCGATCCAGCAAAGCTTCGGAGAGGAGTTCCGTCAGCACGACGGCATGGTGACGATCTTGATGTTCTACCGTCGCAGGGCTTCGCCTAAGCACCGCTACGATATGACCGAGGTGGAATATGGTGGAGGGGGGCACCGCACACGGCTAAGGAACGATCACGAAGATCAACTTGTGTGTCTAGAGGTGCCCCCTGCCTCCGTATATAAAGGAGCCAAGGGGGAGAGGTGCGCCGGCCAGGAGGAGGGCGCAGGAGGAGTCCTACTCCTACCGGGAGTAGGACTCCCCCCCCCCAATCCTATTCCAACTAGGATTCCCAAGGGGGAAAGAGGGAGGGGGGAGGCGCGCAGACCTTATGGGCAGCCCTTTCACCTTTCCACTAAGGCCCAATAAGGCCCATATGACTCCCGGGGGGTTCCGGTAACCTCCCGGTAATCCGGTAAAATCCTGATTTCACCCGGAACACTTCTGATGTCTAAACATAGGCTTCCAATATATCAATCTTTATGTCTCGACCATTTCGACACTCCTCGTCATGTTCGTGATCACATCCGGGACTCCGAACAACCTTCGGTACATCAAAATTCATAAACTCATAATAATTGTCATCGTAACATTAAGCGTGCGGACCCTACGGTTCGAGAACAATGTAGACATGATCGAGACACGTCTCCGGTCAATAACCAATAGCGGGACCTGGATGCCCATATTGGCTCGTACATATTCTACGAAGATCTTTATCGGTCAGACCGCATAACAACATACGTTGTTCCCTTTGTCATTGGTATGTTACTTGCCCGAGATTCGATCGTCGGTATCCAATACCTAGTTCAATCTCGTTACCGGCAAGTCTCTTTACTCGTTCCGTAATACATCATCTCACAACTACCATATTAGTTGTAATTCTTGCAAGGCTTATGTGATGTGCATTACCGAGAGGGCCCAGAGATACCTCTCCGACAATCGGAGTGACAAAACCTAATCTCGAAATACGCCAACCCAACATGTACCATTGGAGACACCTGTAGTACTCCTTTATAATCACCCAGTTACGTTGTGACGTTTGGTAGTACCCAAAGTGTTCCTCCGGTAAACGGGAGTTGCATAATCTCATAGTTATAGGAACATGTATATGTCATGAAGAAAGAAATAGCAACATACTAAACGATCGGGTGCTAAGCTAATGGAATGGGTCATGTCAATCAGATCATTCAACTGATGATGTGACCTCGTTAATCAAATAACAACTCATTGTTCATGGTTAGGAAACATAACCATCTTTGATTAACGAGCTAGTTAAGTAGAGGCATACTAGTGACACTTTGTTTGTCTATTTATTGACACATGTATTACGTTTCCGGTTAATACAATTCTAGCATGAATAATAAACATTTATCATGATTATAAGGAAATAAAAAATAACTTTATTATTGCCTCTAGGGCATATTTCCGTCAACATAAGCCCCTGGTGTATTTAGCCGTACCAAAACGTACGGATGCAACATGTCATAGATGAACATATGTGTAAGAAAGAAATGCAATTAGAAGCAAAAATGTGCTGCATTGCTTTATTGAATAAAAACTTCTGTAAGTGTAGGACGATACAAGTGGTGCGGTAAGCAAGGGATGGGACTATTTAACATGTCCCCCTCCAGGGGTAGGCTACGGCATAATGCATAAAACAGATTTAATGCTCATGATGGAGACCACCTGGATTTTCGTTGTAGCCTTTCTCCTTCCCTGGCTGTTGCATTGTGGGTTCGGCATGTCTGCTGCCGGACAGGGCCTTTGACGAACGGAGTCCTGTAGGTAAAAAATAAAAGGAAAAGAAAAAGAAACGACACATTTAAGAGCCCCTGGTGTGGTTGAGCCGCAGTCTGGGCTTATCGTGGTCGAGCCCCTTGCCCCATGCCCATGTTATCTTCAGAGCATAATGGAGTACGTGAAGGGTCTGTCTTAATGTTTTACAGGGGCTGGGGTTGGGGCCGCACTGCTACGCGTGCTCGGAACGTGCCAGGTGGTTGTGTTGTAGGTTATTGCGGGCACGCTTAGCTGTGTCCGGCCGCTTGGCAGCCGGACTCGAGAATTGCCTTAAAAGGCTGCTTTGTACTTCTGCCGCGAGAGCCGCTGTATGTTCCTCCGTTCGGAGGGAGCGTTCAGTGTTTCCGTTCACCGTGATGACTCCTCTAGGGTCTGGCATCTTGAGCTTGAGGTATGCGTAGTGCGGCACCGCGTTGAACTTTGCAAACGCGGTACGTCCGAGCAAGGCATGATAGCCGCTGCGGAACGGGACTATGTCGAAGATTAACTCCTCGCTTCATAAGTTATCCGGGGATCCGAAGACCACTTCCAGTGTTCTGAGCCTGTAGAATTGGCTTCTACACCTGGTATGACGCCTTTAAAGGTCGTCTTGGTAGGTTTAATCCTTGAGGGGTCTATGCCCATTTTGCGCACCGTGTCCTGATAAAGCAGGTTTAGGCTGCTGCCGCCGTCCATCAGGACTCTGGTGAGATGAAATCCATCGACGATTGGGTCTAGAACCAATGCGGTGAACCCACCATGGCGAGTGCTGGTGGGGTGGTCCCTTCGGTCAAAGGTGATCGGGCAAGAGGACCATGGATTGAACTTCTGGGCAACTGGCTCCATCGCATATACATCCCTGAGTGCATGCTTCCGCTCCCTTTTGGGTATGTGCGTGGCATATATCATGTTCACCGTCCGCACCTGTGGGGGGAAACCCTTCTGTCCTCTATTGTTCGGCGGTCGGATCTCTTCCTCGTCGTCGCTATGTAGCCCCTTGTCGCTGTTTTCGGCAATTAACTTGCCTGCCTGCTTGAACACCCAACAGTCCCTATTGGTGTCGTTAGCTGGCTTTTCAGGGGTGCCATGTATCTGGCACAAGCGGTCGAGAATTCGGTCCAAATTGGACGGACCCTGAGTTGTTCTTTTGAATGCCTTTTTCCGTTGACCGGGTTTAGAGCCTCTGAGTCCGGCATTGACTGCTGTATCCTCACTGTTATCGCCGTTAATGCGGCGTTTGTTTTTGTTGCGATGCGACCTGCCACTACGGTCCTTGATATCCGGACTGCCAGAATTTTTGTTGAGGTTGTTGCTGCGTGCTAGCCAGCTATCCTCACCCGCACAGAAGCGGGTCATGAGTGATGTAAGGGCTGCCATGGATTTCGGCTTTTCCTGTCCCAGGTGCCGGGCAAGCCACTCGTCGCGGATGTTATGCTTGAAGGCCGCGAGGGCCTCGGCATCCGGACAGTCGATGATTTGGTTTTTCTTGGTTAAGAACCATGTCCAGAATTGTCTGGCCGATTCGTCTGGCTGCTGAATTATGTGTCTTAGGTCATCTGCATCTGGTGGTCGCACGTACGTGCCTTGGAAGTTATCGAGGAATGCGGCTTCCAGGTCCTCCCAACTCCCGATTGACTCTGCTGGCAAGCTGTTAAGCCAGTGCCGGGCTGGTCCTTTAAGTTTGAGTGGGAGATATTTGATGGCGTGGAGATCGTCTCCGCGGGCCATGTGGATGTGGAGGAGATAGTCCTCGATCCAGACCGCGGGGTCTGTTGTGCCATCATAAGATTCAATATTGACGGGTTTAAACCCTTCTGGGATTTGATGATCCATTACCTCATCTGTGAAGCACAGTGGGTGTGCGGCGCCTCTGTACTGGGCGATATCGCGACGGAGCTCAAAAGAGCTTTGTCTGTTGTGTTCGGCCCGGCCGGACTTACTGTGTCCGGGGTGACGGTGATCGTCATGTATCGTGGGGCACCCACGTGATCCATAGATCGATCTTGATTGTCTTGCCTTATCCTCCAATATGTCTCGCAGGTCCGGAGTGTTCCCCGAAGGCCATGTGCTTTTCGAGCGATGCCGGGGTACGGGTCTAGTGAAGGGCCTTGAGGCCTCTCTGTCGCGACCACGGGGTGGTCGATCAGCCGTATTGTCTCCTGGTGAAGCGGGCTCATATGCCTCCACCTCTAATCGGGGGAGCAGCTTACGTTTGGGGTAGCTTTTGGAGGGGCGTTCGAGTTCATGCTCTTCGGCCGCGAGGACTTCGGTCCATCTGTCGGCTAGCAGATCTTGATCAGCTCTAAGCTGCTGCTGCTTTTTCTTGAGGATGTTTGCCGTGGCCATAAGCCTGCGTTTGAAACGCTCCTGTTCGACGGGATCCTCAGGCACGACGAATTCGTCGTCGTCGAGGCTTGCCTCGTCTCCGGAGGGAGGCATATAGTCCTCTACCTCTTCTTCGGCCGCTCTCTCATGAGGGCTGGCATCCCCCTCCTCATGTGCTGGATCTTGCTGGAGTGGGTTGTCTTCGGCGCTATCCGGTGTATTATTGTCTCTGGTGCCGGAATCCTCATTCTTGCTATGGCGGGATTTAGAGCGGCGCCGCTGACGCCGGCGCTTGGGCTGTTTCTTGGAGGGGTCATCCTCCGCTATTCCTTTGTCGTTCCCATCCTTTGGGATATCCACCATGTATATGTCGTATGAAGAGGTGGCTTTCCAGTGCCCGGTGGGCGCTGGTTCTTGGTCGTCTCCGGCATCGTCGTCCATACTGTCGATGTCCTCAGAGTCGTAATCTAGCATGTCGGTTAGATCGTCGACAGTGGCTACCAAGTGGGTGGTGGGTGGGCTCTGAATTTCTTCGTCGTCCGCATCCCAACCGTCCTGGCCGCAGTCCGGCCAGGCCTCTCCTGATAACGAGAGGTACTTTAGCGAACTCAAGATGTCGCCAAAAGGTGAGTGTTGAAAGATGTCTGCCGAGGTGAACTCCATGATCAGCGCCCAATCGGACTCGACTGGAGGTGGCACGGGAGGTCCGGAGTCCGGCAAGGAGTCCGGCACCTCGGAGTCACGAGCTTCATGGGGGACAAGATTGGTGTTCGGCTCTATCGCCGTAGAGGTTGCAGCCCCCGAGGCGGTGTCTAGCCATCCATCCTTGGTCTGCGCAGCCGGCTCCGAGTCGAAGATTGGAGCGGGTTCGAGTGCGGCCTCCAGGGTATTGTCCGGCTGCAGAGCTAAATCATGCCCATCGTGACAGTACGGCACGCTCGGCTGTGGCTCGAATCCGTCGAGGATCAAGTCCCCGCGGATGTCAGCCGTGAAGTTCAAACTTCCAAATCTGACCTGATGGCCAGGGGCGTAGCTTTCGATCTGCTCCAGCTGGCCAAGCGAATTGGCCCGCAGTGCGAAGCCGCCGAATGCGAAGATCTGTCCGGGGAGGAAGGTCTCACCCTGGACTGTATCGTCGTTGATGATCGAAGAAGCCATCGAGCCTATCGGTGACGACACAGAGGAACTCTCAATGAAAGCACCAATGTCGGTGTCAAAAACGGTGGATCTCGGGTAGGGGGTCCCGAACTGTGTGTCTAGGCGGATGGTAACAGGAGACGAGGGACACGATGTTTTTACCCAGGTTCGGGCCCTCTTGATGGAGGTAAAACCCTACGTCCTGCTTGATTAATATTGATGATGTGGGTTACAAGAGTAGATCTACCACGAGATCGAGGAGGCTAAACCCTAGAAGCTAGCCTATGGTATGATTGTTGTTCGTCCTATGGACTAAAGCCATTCGGTTTATATAGACACCGGAAAGGGCTAGGGTTACACAGAGTCGGTTACAATGGTAGGAGATCTACATATCCGTATCGCGAAGCTTGCCTTCCACGCCAAGGAAAGTCCCATTCGGACACGGGACGAAGTCTTCAATCTTGTATCTTCATAGTATTGGAGTCCGGCCGATGATGATAGTTCGGCTATCCGGACACCCCCTAGTCCGGGACTCCCTCAGTAGCCCCTGAACCAGGCTATAATGACGATGAGTCCGGCGCGCATATTGTCTTCGGCATTGCAAGGCGGGTTCCTCCTCCGAATAATTTATAGAAGATCGTGAACACCAGGATAGTGTCCGGCTCTGCAAAAATAAATTCCACATACCACCATAGAGAGAATAATATTACACAAGATCAATCTGCTGACGTATTCTATGGCGTAACGTCACACCACTTCCAAGGCTTTACTCGAATTGTTTTTATTGTTCCATGTCGGCGCGTTTAGCGAGGCGGTTTCCTTGGCACGTCTTGTCGAAGCAGAGATCGTGTTCCCCTTATTCCGGGATTCCCATCAATACGGACGTGGGTAACCCAACCGCGCCCGTTGCCACGCCCCCTCCATCAAAGGCGGGTTCCAAACGGTCACGGGGACAGCTCTTGGTATTCTTCCTCTTTATAATGAGACCAAGGCCCGTTCTTTTTATTCAATCCTCTATCGAATCCGCCCCTCTCCCTAAGTTCCAACACTCAGGGCTCCGAATTCAGGTACCTTCGATCCTCGACAATGTCCGGTCCTGATCTACGAGGCCGGTGGATGTGACGGAGGAGGACGTGCTAAAGCTGAGAGATGCCAGGTATTTAACCTATGAGATTTCACATAGGCTGCCTGCCTGAGGGCAAGTTATCCCAACTCCCGAGCCTGGCGAGATCGTCGTGTTCACGTCTCACTTCCGTCGGGGTTTAGGCTTCCTGACGGATCCCTTCATGAGGGGGCTCATGTTTTACTATGGGCTGGAATTCCACGACCTGGCTCCGGAGTCCATCCTCCATATCTCATCATTCATTGTCGTCTGTGAAGCCTTCCTCCGCACTACCCCTCACTTCGGCTTATGGCTCAAAACCTTCAACGTGGAGCCGAAGATGATCGAGGGGCGTCAGGCAGAGTGCGGCGGGGCGGTTATAAGTAAGAGGGCTGAAGCTCCATGGCCAAAGGGCTCTTTCCAAGAGGAGCTCGGCTTGTGGCAACAGGAGTGGTTTTATATCACCGCTCCCCGGGGCAGCAGGCAGAAGCCGCCGCCCATCTTTCGCTCAGGCCCTCCACAACAGCTGACGTCATGGGTCAACAAGGGGCGTGACTGGGGGCCGCCCAAAGACGTCCCCCTGTTGCAGGACCGGATTCGAGGCCTCCAAGAAAGGGAGATCAATCTGGTCGCAGTGGTGCAGGTCATGTTGATCCGGCGCCTACTGCCTTGCAAACGTCGCCCCCTCCGCCTGTGGGAATTTAATCTGGAGGGGCCGCGAGCTCTTCAACACTTCATGGGTTTGACTCCCATGGAGATGTATAAATTGTTCTTCGGATCGCAAGAGACGCATCCGGAATTGACCGAGGACGCGGCCTAAGCTGCAATCGCCCGGATACTCAAGTAAGTAGCCCTGTGTCTGGACACACCATCCATTTATTTATCCTGAGCTTGCCTTTTAACCAGCTATCCTTGGACAGGAGGGGATAGCGCAAGCAAAATTGATACGGTGTCCGGCCCCCCTCCCTGAGACCACGCAGGATCCCGTGTTAATCAAAATGTTGGAGGTTGCACCTTCGAATGAGGGCGAAGGGGGGCACGGGGAAACTGTCACCTCTGCCAAGGAGGCATTTAGTAAGGGAGGAATCGAGAGTCCCTCCTTCCAGGGGGAGAAGAGGAACGCTTCCGAAGACCCGAAGGCCAAGGCCTCAAAGCGGGGAAAGAAATCTGTACCGGAAGGTCCTGCGCCAGAAAGCGCCCCGGCCATACTGTCTCCTCGGAGGAATCAGCCCTCTAACGAGCCGTAAGTGAAAAGGGGGATTTTATAATTATCAGACACCCCTGCTTAATGTCTAAAGGTAACGAAGTTTTTACCTTGTAGTTCGGATCCCAGCCCATCTCAGCACAGCTCATCTTCGGGAGACCTTCGTCCGGAGATGATGGAAAGCGAAACGCCTTCATCTGCCGCCCCATCATGCGGGGCGGACGACCCTGAGGTGTCGTCGCGGAGGGTCTCCCCGAATCCGGCGGGACCGGAGAGTTCGGCGCCCATTGGAGTACGGCCGGTGGAGCTGCAGGATTTGCTTAAGAGGGCGTCCATGTCAGAAGATCGCCGCACATTAATGGGTGATGTGATTGAGAGGATCTCGTCTGCCGAAACCAGGTTGTATGAGGCCGTCGGAAGTTTACTGACGGGATTTGAGGTACGCAAAAAATGACATACCTATTGACAGTTTTGCACATGAAGTGCGCCCTGTATAGATAGTAGCCCCCGAGACTTGGTATGCTGTCGAAAATGACAGCGTGCCTAGGATCGTAATCTCGGTTATTAACTGTCGCCTTTCCCATGTAGGTGGCGGAACGTTCGGTGGCCAGCCGGACTAATGGATTTGCCGAGCTGAAGAAGCAACTCGACGCTGCAGATGCGGACATCTTGCTGGTCAATAGACGACTTGATGAGTCACAAGGTATGTGGTTGCCCCGCGGTTGGTTAGTAAGGGAGCTGACGCCCATTCCTTACAAATTGTATGCTTAGATGCAGATGGTGCTGCTGCTCTGGAGGACCTTCAAGCATAACTTGCTCGGGCCAAGGAGCAAGCCAGAAAAAGCAAGGCGGCTGCCTTGAAGGCAGCGGAAGGGCTAGAAGCCGAGAAGGCTGCTCACTGCCGAAGCAGGGAGGAGATGGCTGGAATGGCCATGAAATTAAGAGTTGCTACCGACCGCCTGGAAGTTCTTGAAGGAGAACGTCGAGCGGAGCGAGAGGACCTGAAGAAGGCCGATGCCGAGGCCAAGGATGCCCGTAGTGCGATGCGGGCTATGAAGGAGGAACTGCGTCAGGTTGGAGACATTGTGGCTGGAAAGCCCTTTATGCTGCGTAGGAAGTTCACGGATCCGAAGTATGCTCAGCTGGGCCGATTGTACGGTGCGGAGGATCCTTATCTGGACTTGGCGGCGAGTGCGGCTCACGCAGTCGTGCACTTTCGAAGCCAGGAGGATCATGAAATGGAAGAGCTTTTCTGGTCTCAACTCCATAGTCCAGAGCGTCCACTTCCGTTGAGTGATCGGCTGGTTGAGTGGGCTGAGCTGAATAGATTGTCCGGACTGGCCATGACGGATGTGGTAACTCATCTGTGGCCGAAAAGGCCCAAGCCGAAGAGTTATTTTGGCTTGTTGCAGCAATTCCTTGGGGCAGTGCCGCATATTAAGGCGATGAAGCGGCCGGCATGCATAGAAGGTGCGCGGATGGCTCTCGCCCATGGTAAAACATACTGGGCGGAGATGGATGCCACCGCTGTTGCATCCCGGAGTTCGGACAAAAGCCGATTCCCCACCGAGCATTACTTTGAGGAAGTCCTGCAGGGCGCTCGTATAATAGAGTCGCAGTGCTCGAAAGATGTTATGTTTGAATGACATGTATGATTTCTAAGATCATGTTTATAATGCAATGACTTTTTATACTTGTGTGTTCAAGTATTGAACTATCTCCTGTGCGGCCGTTTATGTATGTATAATCTGAAAGATGGCAGTCTTTGGCTTCAGCCCCCACGCACATGGTGCGGGGGTGTTTGCAAAAAGAAGAACGCTTTTTCACACTTAATCCAACGTCTTGGTCCTTTTAAGGAGGTGATAGCATAGCAAACTAGGCAACCGGACTATAATGCTTTATCACTTTCACTTAGCCATAGGAGCTCGAATGTGGGGCTACTATATAGCCCCTGATGGCACCGCGCTTCTCCGAACTTGGGGCGCGTATGTGCCTGACCGGGAAGCGGTCCTTCGTCAAAGCGGAGGAATTCTAAACATTCCAATGGTCGATCGAGTGGTTGACCAGTCTCTAGCTATATCATGACAAACAGTTTTCGGCTTTCTCTATTGAGGTGCTCTCCCGGCCGAACCGGGGCACAATCGCAGTAGTTCTCCTGGTGCCGCGTTAGCCGATGATACGGAACGTAAGGCAGCAAAACACAGGAGCCGGGCAAACCCAACATTTGACAAAGACATGATTCGGAGCTGATGCATATAAGGCCTAACTCGAGACGCCGAACACTCCCCGAGGTGTTCGGTCTTTATGATATCGGGCAGAATAAACGCCCTAAGCCCCTAGTGTCCAGGTACAGGCGGGAACTTCTGACGCGGCCGATGCCAAAACGCCAGCCTCCTCCTCGGCTCTGGTAAGAAACCGGGGGATGTTTATCAACAAGAGACAGTGAGAAAGGTTTACGCAGGGTCTTAATCTGAAAAGAATCCTTGCAACGGGTCCCTACTGCACGTCTGCGCCTGTGTCTCTGTTGTGCTGTATCCTGGACGGGTGTAGCACGTGCTTCATCTGTAAAAGAGAAGGACTTAGTTTCTAAGAAATATCGTGCAAAAAGTGTATCAAAATAAAGTATAATTTGGAAGATGAAGAAAGTTGAGCTTTATTGACTTTCATCATTTATGCGCGCGGCCCCCTAAAAAAAGGGGTATGCGGCTGGGAAGCCCCTTGTTAAGTTACGTCGGACTCGTCTAACCATGTCCGAGCTCTAAATGACCTATTTTTAGGGGCTTTGACCTGCGAGGTCGGAATAATGTGTGGCTGTCTAGGCAGCCGCACATTCTCCGTGGTCGAGAGACACCTGGAGTCTTAAGAATATGCCACGTGGACCGGGCATTTTTAAGCGTAAGAGACGTGTAATGTGGTATTGCATTAAAGCGGGCGAAAGCTGCACGCCCTAGTAGTGCTTAAGGGCTACTGCTAAATGGGGCGATGGAGGGTGAGCTTTTCGCGACGGAGGTTGTCGGATGAACCGAACACGACCCCTAGTGGTACAGAGCCTGTAAAATTGGCTAAAAACGCCTGGCGTCACTCCTTTGAAGGAAGTGCTTGCTATAGCGAATTTTGGTGGGTTCTATCCCGAGTCTGCGGACGGTGTCCTGGTATAGCAGGGGCCGCGCTGCGTGTTATCACGTGAAGTGAGTTCACTGTTTTGACTTCTAATGGGAAAGTCTTTTGGTTTCCGGAGCGCTGCTTTTGGGTTTCGTCACTTTCACTTGGTGTGTCGAGCCCTTTGTGTTCGGCGTTAAGTCGGCCGGACTGCTTGAAGACCCAACAATCTCTATGGGTATGGTTTGCAGGCCTCCCGGAGGTACCGTGTATTTGACACAGTCTATCCAGAATCTTGTTGAGGTTGGATAGCTCGTCACTGTTATCCTTTAAGGGCAGTGTTTTGTTGTTCGGCCGAGAGCTTTTGAATCCGGCATTGACCGCCGTACTATTTGGGCCATTCTCCTTGTTCCGGCGCTGATCTTTTTTGCATCGTGATTTCCCATTTCCATCCTTGATTTCGGATGTACTCGGGTCGCTGGTGCTGCATCTAGCCAACCAGCTGTCTTCCCCCGCGCAAAAGCGGTTCATGAGACTTGTTAGTGCGGCCATTGTTCTTGGTTTTTCCTGGCCGAGGTGTCTGGCGAGCCATTCGTCTCGGACGTTGTGTTTAAAGGCTGCTAAGGCTTCAGCGTCCGGACAGTCGACTATTTGGTACTTTTTAGTGAGGAACCTGTTCCAGAATTTGCGTGCTGATTCTCCGGGCTGTTGAGTTATGTGACTTAAATCATCTGCATCCGGAGGCCGGACATAAGTCCCCTGAAAATTTGCTCGAAACGCATCCTCAAGCTCTTCCCAACTCCCAATCGTATTTTCTGGGAGGCTTTTAAGCCAATGCCGGGCCGGCCCTTTGAGGTTGAGGGGAAGGTATTTTATGGCATGGAGATCGTCTCCTCTTGCCATGTGTATGTGTAGGATATAATCCTCAATCCAGACTCCGAGGTCTGTTGTTCCGTCATATGCCTCTATGTTTATGGGTTTAAATCCCGCTGGAAATCCATGATCCAGTACCTCGTCGGTAAAACATAGTGGGTGTGCGGCGCCCCTGTATTTGGGTGTGCCGTTGTCTTCAAATGCTCGACTGGTTGTGTTACTTCCTGGAGTCTTCTTTTTTGGCCCATAGATAGACCTGGCCGGGTTATCCTTTTTCTGAAGATCTTTATGCTGATCATATGCCGGCTTGTGTGTGGCGCCCCGTGTTGCTCTTGGCCTGTCATCTGGTCGTCTATCCGGCCAGGCGGCCCCTTTCTTTTTTGACTGCGGGGGCTCGAAGGCCTCCTCGTCAAATTCGGGCAACAGCTTGAGCTTCGGGTAGCTCTTTGTCTGGTGACTAGTGCCATATTTATCTGCGGTGTTGAGTACTTTGCTCCATCTCATTCTGAGTGTGTCTTCCGCTGTTTTGAGCTTCCGCTTTTGCTTCTTCAAACTTCTTGCAGTGGCGACGAGCCTGTTATGGAGATTCATATGCTCTGGTGATGTGAGATCATCTTCGCCGGGGATGGGTTGCTTGTCCGGTTCATGTCCGGCTGGCTGCTTGTTAACGTGTGCGTCATCCATTGCTTCGCCCTGCTCTAGGGCCGGGTCCATATGGGTACCGTTTTTGTCGATGCCGGTCTTCGGGCGGCGCTTGTGTCGCCGCTTTGTTTGTCTGTTGGGGGAGTTGTCCTTCGCCATGTCCCGTTTTTCCTCATTGTCGCTTCCTTTTGGTGTGTCCACCATGCATACATTGTGGGATGGGGTGGCTTTCCTGCGCCATTTAGGCGCTGGTTCTTGGTCGTCCCCGGCATCGTCGTCCATACCGTCGATGTCCTCGGAGTCATAGTCTAGCATGTCAGTTAAATTGTCGACAGCGGCTACCAAGTGGGTGGTGGGTGGGCTTTGAATTTCTTCGTCGTCCGCATCCCAGCCGTCCTGACCACAATCTGGCCAGGTCTCTCCTGATAACGAGAGGTATTTTAGCGAACTCAAGATGTCGCCGAAAGGTGAGTGTTGAGAGACGTCCGCTGCGGTGAACTCCATGATCGGGGCCCAGTCGGATTCGATCGGGGCGGGCGCGGGAGGTTCGGAGTCCGGCGAGGAGTCCGGCACCTTGGAGTCATGAGTTTTATGAGGGATGAAGTCAGTGTTCGGCTCTATCACCGTAGAGGTTGCAGCCCCCGAGGCGGTGTCTAGGCATCCATCCTCGATCTGCGGAGCTGGCTCCGAATTGAAGATCGGAGTGATTTCAAGTGCGGCCTCCAGGGTACTGTCCGGCGGCAGAGCTAAATCATGCCCATCGTGACAGTACGACACGCTCGGCTGTGGCTCGAATCCGTCGAGGATCAAGTCCCCGTGGATGTCAGCCGTGAAGTTCAAACTTCCAAATCTGACCTGACGGCCAGGGGCGTAGCCTTCGATCTGCTCCAGTTGGCCAAGCGAATTGCCCCGCAGTGCGAAGTCGCCGAATACGAAGATCTGTCCGGGGAGGAAGGCCTCACCCTGGACTGCATCGTCGTTGATGATCGAAGAAGCCATCGAGCCTATTGGTGACGACACAGAGGAACTCTCAATGAAAGCACCAATGTCGGTGTTAAAACCGGCGGATCTCGGGTAGGGGGTCCCGAACTGTGCATCTAGGCGGATGGTAACAGGAGACGAGGGACACGATGTTTTTACCCAGGTTCGGGCCCTCTTAATGGAGGTAACACCCTACGTCCTGCTTGATTAATATTGATGGTGTGGGTTACAAGAGTAGATCTACCACGAGATCAAGGAGGCTAAACCCTAGAAGCTAGCCTATGGTATGATTGTTGTTCGTCCTATGGACTAAGGCCATCCGGTTTATATAGACACCGGAGAGGGCTAGGGTTACACAGAGTCGGTTACAAAGGTAGGAGATCTACATATCCGTATCGCCAAGCTTGCCTTCCACGCCAAGGAAAGTCCCATCCGGACACGGGACGAAGTCTTCAATCTTGTATCTTCATAGTCTTGGAGTCCGGCCGATGATGGTAGTTCGGCTATCCGGACACCCCCTAGTCCGGGACTCCCTCGGTAGCCCCCGAACCAGGCTTCAATAACGACGAATCTGGCGTGTATGTTGTCTTCGGAGTTTGCAAGGCGGGTTCTTCTTCATGCTCCATGTGTTTGCCGGATAGTGTCCGGTTGCTTCATAAATGATGCGCTCCTTGGCTTCCGCGTCCAATAATGGTCTTCTTCCACGCGTTGCACGAATGCGAAAAGCCGGGGTATTTTTATGTTTTACCCCCTAGCTGCGCAAATAAGCTGCCTATAAGAGAGGCGAGGATCCAGATCCAAATCACATCATCCTCCTTCCGCAAGCACTCATCGAGGCGCATCTGACACCAAACCCATTCCAACATGGACAGTTGACGCGGCTCCTCTTCTCGCGCTCCCAGCCCTAAGCCAGGAGATTGGAGGAGATGCTCAGTCCCGCACAGCGAGTTAGTGACGCTCCAAGAAGAGGGATATCTTCCCCCGGCCTTCATGGTTCCGGTTCGAGCCGGACTGGCCACCTACAAAGGTGGGAAGCAGGCGGATAGCGCCCCCAATCCCTCCAAAGGAGAGCGGGTGTGCTTCGTCTCCAACTTAATAAGGGGACTCGGATTTCCTATACATCCGTTTCTCCGGGGGCTCCTGGAGTTCTACGGACTCCAGCTTCATCACCTTACACCTGCCTCCATTTTGCACATCGCGGGCTTCGTAGCTCTGTGTGAGCTATTCTTGGGCATTGAGCCCCATTTTGCGCTGTGGAAGAGGCTGTTTTGCCTCGCACCCCGCTCTCATGAGGGGTTGATATATCAAGTGGGCGGAGCCGAAATATGGCGCATCGCCGGGACCGGATACCTGTCCAGGACCCCGAAGAAGATGTCCGAAGATTGCCCTTCGGAGTGGTTTTATATGGAGGACGCTCCGCTGCCGGATCCAGTCCGGATCGGCCTTCCGGAGTTCAACAACGCTCCCCTGAAGAAACGCCTAAGTTGGCGCCCACAGAGCCCTCGACGAGAAGATGATAGTAGCGTCCATTACTTGATGGGCCGGATACGGCTGCTAGCCCATTCCGGATTAACCATGGTCGGAGTCATGGCCACATGCATTATGTGTGGGGTGCAGCCGCTCCAATATAGGGGCCACCCCATGTGGGACTTCAACGGAGACGACGACGCCACCCGTCACGGCCGCAAGGGACCTGGCTCGACCGACGATCTGGTGAAGATCTTGTCCGGCTTGTACAAGGGGGAGAAGGAGGACTTCCTCCGCACGAATCCTCTGAATGGATTTTCCATGAACAACCCTCAGAGCTGGGTAAGCGGTCGCATGCATATCTGAACCGTGCCTTTAAAGGCAATTGTCTTATTGTATGATTTTGACACAGGAACTGCGTCGGGATGTGGAGGGCATAAAAAGCCCAGCCCCACAACCCGAAGACCCAGAAAGGTCCCTTGATCCGGCCTCCGAAGAGGATTCGGACTTAGCGGTGGAACTGATCGACGGGATGTACCACCAGCTCAGCATAGATAATGCTTTAGTCGCCATTATGGCTGACTACCCCGGTTTGTGTCCGGCTTCCCCGGTGAGTACGACCGAAGTCCTGGCGCCGTTACTTCTTTAATGCTTAGTTCTGACCACCGTGCACCAATGGTGTTCGACAGGAAGCGCCTTTACGGCAGGAACTCGAGCCCGCGGCAACCGGCCAACAAGGGTCAGTCCGGCCCAGCAGGCGGAAGAGGAGTGCGACGCGAACTGAGACGTCGCCGCAACGGTACGGAACACCACTATTTTTTAAGGGAAGGATTACCAGGAGGTATATTAATGCTCATAACTTTTCCAGAAAGAGCGCTCGCCGGACAGTGTCCGGAGAGGTTGCCAATCAAGCCTCCTCCAGCCATGCTCCAACGCATGGCCCGGAAGGGGAGGCGAATACAAGGCATGAGTCGGACGCTCCTCCGACGGAGGATGCCGACAGGCTGTCCGCCACCCGGTCTGAGGTGGAGAGGGCCATGAATCACAGGCGTCGCCGGACAGTTCTTCGTGACGCGTGTTTCTCCCCGGAGGCGTTAAATGCCTTTGATGCGGGAAACGCGCACCTCCATGCCGCTCAAGATGGGTTAACCAGAGCCACGGAGCAGTATGTGAAAGACATACGTGTAAGTAATTTTAATAGTTATATATGCCAGTAGCCCCCGAGACTTAAAATGGTTAAAATAACTGATTTAAGGATCAATTTTTATGCAGGATCTTACGGAGAAGAATACCCATCTGTCCCAGGAGCTCCAAGAGTGAAAGGCCCAACTTGAGGCCGCATTGGCTGCCATAGGGGGAGCCACAGAGACCCCCACTGGTAAGACGTACTTTGAAAAGATAATTAATTAACAAAGTGCGGCGTGAATCTGACAATAATATTGAAGAGGGCGCCGGACTAGATCCGGACAAGCAACAGCTACTGCGTCAGCTAAAGGCTGGCGAGAGGGTGCTTATGAAGGTGCAGCAGAAGAGAAACAAGCTCCAAGATGCCCACACCCAGCTAGGAGAAGAGCTGAAAGGTGTTCGGGCCCAGCTGTCTGGCTCCTTGAAGGAGAATCAGCGACTTCGTCGCGGCATTTATAGTAAGTGCTTGAGCAAATTCCTTTGAAAAGAAGAATTCGGCGAGGAAGTCGTTTGACAGAAATATGTCTTTAGGTGTGCTCACAGGTCGCCCTGCGGAGGAGATGCCTGGGTCAACAGGTGACCAACTTCCCGAGCTGGTGCAATTGTTCGAACGTGTTCGGCAGGCGATGAGTGGCGTCGTTCAGGCTTCATGGCCGTCCGTCTCCCTACTCGAGGGCCTTGGTGAGCTTGCTAAGAAGCTCCAGGGAGCACGGCGACGCCTCCGTTTGTGGAAGATATCGGCCTGCCGTCAGGGTGCGAGGGAGGCCTGGGCCATGGTGAAGACGCGCTACCCGAAGGCTGACCCAAACCACATGGCCGAGGTCGGACCTACGGGGCCTGATGGGAAGGAGATCCCTGTGAGCTTGATGTATGGCCAAGTAGAACTGGCCGCGAAATATTCCCAACAGGATTGTAAATTAGACAGCCTGTTAGATGGGATTGAGGAGGAGTACAATCAGTCGGTTTGACGATGTAATTTGAAATGACATGTAAGATGCCTTCTAGCCGGATTGTAGATCGTTTGTCTTTGCAGACCATTTCGCTTCAACCTCGGGACCCAACAGTCTGGAGTGTGTCTGAATACCCCTACGGTTATAAAAGAACCGGGGCATGCATGGGGACAAGGCGTCAGGGTCATAATTGCTTTATCAGACAAGTGCCCAACTAGTTATGTTATATTACATGGTTAGTAAGAAACATCTTCCAGGGAGAATAGTTCCGTTAAGGGTTCCTTTCCCTGGGACGCATGCCCTAAGGTGCAATGTCGGACTGCGAAAATAGCAGAAAAAGCATCTGGGGGCTTATAAATAAGTAAGTAATAAATCATCTTTCAAGTCACCGACCGAATATTCTCTTAAGAACGCTAGCTTTCGGCTTCACCCAGTCTGAGGTACACATCCGGCTGACCCGGCAGTAACAATCGCAGAGGTGCTCCCTTTACCTCCTAGCCGAACAATCGGGAACGTAGGGGTAAGCACAGGAGCCAGGCAACCCAGCTTGGCCAAAACTTAAGTCATATCGATGCATATAATGGTGAATAAAAGGTACATGCGGAATTATGACACATGTATTGGGCGTGAAGCCCGTATTAATAAGCTTCTGGTAAAGAAGCCCCCAGGTATAATGAGTGCTAGAAGCACATCAAGTGTGTGCGAACAAAGCGCAAATCAGCCTATAAAAGGTATTGAAAAAAAAGTGGGAAGAAGGAGGGGGACAAGAGACAATAAAAAATATAAAAAGGTGGACGGGGGAGTGAGACGAACTCTGAGTCCGGTGTTTAGGAGTAGAATCTTCGGAGACGGGCTGCGTTCCATGGGTTTGGCTCGAGTCGGTTGTCAGATGCTTTACATAGACGGTATGCTCCGCCGGTCAGGACTTGGTCGATGATGAAGGGACCTTACCACTTGGGCTTAAGTTTGTCCTTTTTCTTGTCCGACAGGCGTATAACGAGTTCGCCGACATTGTAAGTTTTGGCTCGTACTTCTCTTCTTTGATATCTTCGAGCCTGCTGCTAATAGAATGCGGAACGAGCCTTTGCCACGTCCCGCTCCTCCTCTAAGGCGTCCAAACTGTCCTGCCGATCCAACTCGGCTTCTCTTTCTTCGTACATGCGCACACGAGGTGAGTCATGAATTATATCGCAAGGCAGAACTGCCTCTGCGCCATACACCATGAAAAATGGTGTGAATCCAGTAGTTCAGTTTGGCGTGGTCCGCAGCCCCCAGAGTACGGAGTCGAGCTCCTCTACCCAGTGTGTGTTAGATTCCTTGAGGGACCACACTAGTCTGGGTTTGATGCCGCTCATGATTAGACCATTTGCTCGCTCGACTTGACCGTTAGTTTGGGGGTGATAGACTGAAGCGTAATCGAGCTTGATGCCCATGTTTTTGCACCAGAGTTGAACCTCGTCGGTAGTGAAGTTCGTGCCGTTATCAGTGATGATGTTGTGTGGGACGCCAAAACGGTGTACTACCCCGGATAGGAAGTCTATCATTGGTCCGAATTCTGCCGTTTTAACCGGCTTGGCCTCAATCCATTTGGTGAATTTTTCCACCATGACCAATAAGTATTTGTGCTTGTGGGTTCCCCCTTTAAGGGGTCCAACCATGTCAAGCCCCCAGACCGCGAACGGCCAGGTAATGGGTATAGTTTTGAGGGCGGTGGGTGGCATGTGGCTCTGATTAGCAAAGAGCTGGCAACCGACGCATCGTTGGACTAAGTCCTGAGCATCTGCCCAGGCTGTCGGCCAATAAAATCCTGTACGGAAGGCCTTGCCTACGAGTGCCCGGGCTGCAGTGTGGTGCCCGCCGAGTCCAGGTCGAGGGGGAGGGGTGGGCCGACTCGGACCTCGGCCTGTACCCGACCGACGCCGAGGGCCTGGCCTGGCGGGACAGGAACAGGGCCAAGGCAGAGCTAGAGGCGGCGTCGGTTCGAGCCTGGACCGACGCGGCAGTGGCATGGGCGCGAGCCGGCACGGAGCCGACCTGGGGCGAGATGCCGGAGGGCTCGTTGGTGGCGGCGACGGTCTTCGAGCGGTCGTCGGTGAGGGAGCGCGGCCATGAAGGCCGGTCAGAGGTGGCGATCTTCGACCAGGAGGTCGTGGAGGTGGGGGACGATACCCTGCCGCAGGTCGATGTTGTCGAGCGGGCGGGGGCTGACGGAGGCGGTGGTGGCCGCGTCTTGGAGGAGGCACCGCGAGTGGCGGCGCGCGAGGCGCCGCCGGTGTTGGAGGAGGCGCCGCGGGCGGCGGTGCTGCAGGCCACCCCGGCAGCTGGGCCGGTGGTGGCAGAGCAGGATGTCCGGGCGTCCGGGTCGTCGACGGCGCCGTCGAAGGAGGTGTTGACCGCGTCGGGAGCGGCTAGCAGGGAGCACGCCTTGGTGCCCCGGCTGGGAGGGCGTCGGGCCGCCTTGCCATAGCCGGCGCGGAGCGGGGGCGCCGTGGTCTTCGGGCCTCAGACTCAGGAGGAGGCGGCGATGGACACCATCAGCCGCCGTCTGCGCAGCCAGACGGACCGGCTCGAGGCCTTTGCCCAGGCTGAGGTGGAGCGGACGCAGGACCTAGAGTGCGTCGTGCTGGTACGCTTCTTTTTTGCGGTTTCTTCTTTGTGGGGGCGCGCCAGCGCACCCACTGGGTGTAGCCCCCCGAGGTTCGGGCCAACTACGTAGTAGTTGGGTCGAATCTTTAGAACGTTGTCTTTGTTCATATTTCTGCCTTCTTCAGCAACTCGACGCCTACCGGGTCGGCGCCTTCAACCGTCTCCTGGGGAACTACCGGGAGCTCAAGGAGCGGCTTGCCGCCACGGAGGTGGAGATCCGCGTCGCCGCAGGTACCCTCATGCTCTTTTCTAGTGGGGGCGTGCTAGCGCACCCACTGGGTGTAGCCCCCCAAGATTCGGGTCAACTGTGTAACTGTTGGGCCAAATCTTAATCCTTTCTTTCTTCTTTGTTGAATCTTCTTTTTCGCAGCCGAGGTGCTATCCCGACAGACTCGGCTGCTCTGGGTTGGTCATCATTATGACCGGCTTGTCGCCGACACCGGCCGTCTTGGCGCCGAGGTGGCGCAGGCGAGGGCGGAGGCGGCCGCGGCCCGACGGTCGCTTGACGAGGCCAACCAGCTGCAGGAGCAGCTGGCGGGACATAAGAGCCGCCTTGAGGCCAAGCTCGAGCTCCTTAAGGCGGAGGCCGCCAAGGTGGTGGAGGCGCAGCAGGCCCTGGTCGACGCGGACCATCAGCACGGCAGACTGCCGACGACAAGGGTCGACTCCAGGCCGAGGTGGAGCGCCTGCGGGAGTAGGTTGCCACGGCTGAGGGGGCCCACCAGGACGAGGCCCGCCATCACGAGGCGGCCAAGAAGGCGGTCGATGACAAGGATGCCAATTTGAAGGCGGCCCTTACCAAGATGGCCGATCTGGAGATGGCGCTCCAAGAGCACGACCACACCATTGACCGGGAGCGGCGTGGTACGTTGCTTGAAGCGTAGCACCTGGAAGAGTCCTTCTCCAGTAAGTGCTTTTCTTGCGTTTTTCCGGGTTGGGATCCGGCCTTTCGTCCTTGTTATCTTTTTCCTGATATGCTTCGATTTTCTCGCAGGAGCCTTCCCGAAGACACATCGGCTGGCGAAGGAAGCCGTCCGCTTTCAGTGCGACCCGACCGGAGTCGTTGGATCTGGGACAGACCCGCAGGTGGCGTGGACCTTCCCGGAAATCATCACAGCCGCCGAGGCCCGCCTGCGGGTCTTGGGATAGCAGATGGGGCGGCTATCCCAGGCCGGCACCGCGATGACGCCGGCCCTTTGGCCGGACACCGTCAAGCCGAGCATCTTCACGCGCCTGGCGCACTGGCTGGAGATGGGGCCGAACCGGCTTCATGACTGGCGCGTCTCCGCCGCTCGTGTCGGTGCTGAGATGGCGCTCTGATTCGCGTTGTCTTGGCATCCGGACCTGCAACTGGACGAGCTGATGGGCCAGCGGGCCGGCTCGGAGCAGCTGTTGCAGGAGTAGGCCGGTCGGATCACCTCCCGAGCCAGGTACATCGCCGAGTTCGCCTTCCACGACGAGTTCCACCCCGAGCAGGCAGAGGACGGCGGGGTCGTGGCCGGTGATGACTACGGCCTACTTCTTCACGATCCGGACGGGAGCTCCGAGGAGACGGGCGTCTACCGCGACGGGGGCGCCGAGGAGGACACCGGTGCCTCGGTGGACCAGGAGGCCGTCAAGGGAGAGCCTCAACGTCACGACACGGCGCTGGAGATGCCTGAGATATCTTAGCAATGTTTGTTAGGTAGCAGGTCCACCCACCCACTGGGTGTACTGGGTGTAATGAACTCGGGCCGTGGGCCTTTTAAATATTTATGTGTATATGTCGTGGACGTTTCTACTTTTGCTTTTTGATTTTTTGGACCGATTTCCTGCGCTTTTTCTCCTT
>NC_041387.1:597357804-597425966 GCF_002162155.2 Triticum dicoccoides | reverse complement strand
GTCAGATGGCCGAGGCTCCAGTCTGTGACAAGGATTTCGGTTCTTCGAGAGGAGCACGCAGGACTTGGGTTCTTCAAAATGTTGAGCGCGAGCGAAACACCCACTGGGCCGGTTGGCGGCAACCCAGCGGAGCCGGTTGGCGAGGAGCCGGCCGTGCGGCTGTTTATTTTTATTTTCTGAGCGGCGGGCCGGGTTGGTCGACCCGGCAGCCTTTGACTTGGTGTTTGAATCGTGAAGGAGCTCTGGCCTGTTGTGCCTGCCAGCCGACAGCCGAAGCCGGATCTGTGGCCTAGGGCAAAGTGGGGGACCGCGGCATCCTTAGCGCATCAGGAATCACCAAGTTAGGCGGTAGGGTGCTGGTCGAGCCGGCCAGCCCCCGAGCCCCCGGGTCGAGCGGGTCGGACCGGTGGCCGGGGTCAGGAGCGTAGTGATGCAAAAAAGGTAGGGAAACCATAAATTGGTCGACAAAAGGCAACCCCCGAGTCTTGTTCGGGGACCCCATAGTTTCATGCATTTATAAAAGGCGACGATACATACATTCGTGCGGCTAACTGTAAAACGGACGGAGGAGTTCCGCGTTCCACGGTCGGGTCGTTTCTTCGCCGGCGATGTCTTTCTTGCGCTTGTTTGACTTGCATGCGTCGATGAGGTAGTAGGCGTTGCGATCGCGCAAGGCCCTGCTCACGATGAATGGGCCATCCCATGGGGGGGACAGCTTGTGCTGGCCGGCTTGCACTCGATGTCTTGATCTTCTCCGGGTTCGCCTCAATGCCACGCTCCGAGACGAGGAATCCGAGTAGCTTTCTGGCCGGGATGCCAAAAACGC
Organism: Triticum dicoccoides; assembly: GCF_002162155.2. Classification (NCBI taxonomy): domain Eukaryota; kingdom Viridiplantae; phylum Streptophyta; class Magnoliopsida; order Poales; family Poaceae; genus Triticum; species Triticum dicoccoides. The sequence goes on along the minus strand of NC_041387.1, from coordinate 597,425,140 downwards.
ATTTTTTCGGGTTAAGCTTGACCTTGTATTAGTGGAGGTTGCCGAATGTTTCCTTCAAGTCGTCGAGGAGCGTAAGGTGCTACTTGGTCTTCACCACGATGTCGTCCACGTAAACGTGGATATTGCGGCCGAGCTGCGGCAGCTGGCATTTCTGCATGCAGCGTTGGAAGGTGGCGCCGGCGTTCTTCAAGCCGAACAACATGGTGATATAGCAATACGCCCCAAAGGGCATGATGAAGGATGTCTTCAAGGTGTCGGTCGAGTCCAGGTTGATCTGGTGGTAGCCGGAGTAAGCGTCCAGAAAGGACAGGAGCTCGCACCCGGCAGTCGAGTCAATGACTTGGTCGATCCGCGGGAGAGCGAACGGATCCTTGGGACAGGCCTTGTTGAGGCTGGTGTAGTCAATACACATGCGCCAGGTCTTGTTCTTCTTCAGGACGAGGACTGGGTTGGCCAGCCACTCGGGGTGAAACACTTCCATGATGAAGCCGGCCGCCAAAATCTTGGCGACCTCTTCGCCAATGGTTCTTCTCTGCTCTTCAGAAAAACGTCGCAGGGGTTGACGGACAGGATTGGCGTGCTTGCAGACGTGGAGTTTGTGCCCGGCGTACTTCCTCGGGATACCCGGCATGTCCTTGGGGGTCCATGCGAAGATATCCCGATTCTCACGGAGGAAGTCGACGAGCTCGCCTTCCTATTTCCTGTCGAGGCGGGCACCTACGACAACGTACTTGTTGCAGCTGGGATCCTCCAGGTTCAGCTTTACTTTCTTGGTTTCCTTGGAGGGCTTGAAGGCGGCCTCGTCGGCTGTGTCCTTGGTTGGGATTGACGCGGCCGAGGCCTTGCCTGCCATGGCGACGATCCGGTCGATCTGGCGCCGCTCCTCGGCAATTACCAGCGACTTGGCTAGCTTGGCGTCGTCTCAGGCGCACTCCAGGGACTTGCGGTAGTCGTCGATAATGGTGATGAGGCCCTTGGGACCCGGCATATTCATCTTCAGATACGCGTAATAGGGGACCACCATGAATTTGGCGAGCACGGGTCGGCCCAGCAGTGCGTGGTACGCACTGGACAGGTCCACCACCTCGAACCAGATTGGCTCACGCTGGAAGTGGCTGCTGTCACCGAACAGGACGTCGAGCCGGACCCGGCCAATGGGCGAGCAGGAGAGGCCAGGCATGATGTCGTGGAAGATCGTCCGGGTTGGCTCCAGGTCCTCGGCCTTGAGGCCGAGTTTGGTCATTGTGTCGCGATAGAGGATGTTGTGCTGCTGCCGCCGTTGATGAGGACTCGGGAGAATTTGCATGTGCGCCGCGCGACGATGGTAGGGTTGAGGATGAGGGCGTAACCACCCGGGTTCGGCATGACTGTCGGGTGATCCTCCCGGGTCCAGGTGACCGGGCGGTCCGACCAGTGCATGAACTCTGGCTTGGCCGGGACGACGGTGTTCACCTCTTGCCGAAGGAGGTGCTCGCTATGCTTGTCGTCGCTGAGGCTGGTGAAGACGGCGTAGGTCGTGTTCTGGTCCGTGTAGGCGTCATCGTGCATCGCGCCGCCAGCTGGAGGTGGCGGTGGAGACGGAGGTGGCTGCCCAGCGCCTGGAGCCGGAGCCGGAGAAGGCGGGACGTCGCCCCTCATAATGCGCTTTGTGATGGCGCACAGCGTGTGCGTGGATGGTCTCGCGCTGCTGTGGTGCTTGCAGGGGGCGTCGAGCATCTCTTCAAAGCTCATGGCAGGTTACCACGCTATCTTGTTGGTCTGCCAGCGCTTGGCCGCCGGGTCCGCTGCGTGCTCCGCGGCCGCGACGAGCCAGTTGTCATAGCGCTGCGCCGGCTGGTCGGCCTTGCGCTTGATGTTCTGGTGATGCTGCTGTCGTCTGCTTTCGCCGGTCGGCTTCGGAGGGCGAACCGGCTTCGCCTTGCCGGCTTCATCCAGCGCGACCTGGATCTTCATGGTGGAGTCGGCGTTGGCGTACTTGTCCGTTATTACCATGAGTGCGGCCATGGTGGCCGGCTCGGAGCGCAAGAGCTTGTGCTTGAGGAGGGTGTCGTCTCGGCACCCGTTGACGAACTACTGGATTGCTTGGACTTCATGGACGCCCTCACAGCTGTTCCGGAGCTCGGTCCAGCATGCGAGGTACTCGCGATCGGTCTCCGTAGGCCCTTGCACGCACATGGCGAGCTGGCTCGGGTGGCTGGGTCGCCTGTAGGTCCACGTGAAGTTGCGGATGAAGGCCTGCTCGAAGTCGACCCATGTGTTGACGCTGCCCATTGGTAGACCGTTCAACCAGGTGCGGGCCGACCCCTGTAGCATGAGAGGTGCGTAGCACACGACGAGCCAGTGATTGGCACCGGTGATGCCAATGGCGGTCGTGTAGTCGGTGAGCCAGTCTTCTAGCTTCACGGTCCCATTGTACTTGGGGGTGTCGCGGGGGAGCATGAACCCTTTGGGAAAGGGCTCCTCCTGGATGCGTGGACCGAAGCACGCCAGCCCGATAGCGCCGCTTTCCTCCACCTTCAGGGAGTGAGTGAGCTGGTCGAGGCGGTGGCGAGCGTCGGCGTCATCGATGGCGTGCGGGCCGAGTCGACTGGCGGCCAGGCCACGGGGGAGGGGGGGTCGGTTGGAGCCGGACGCCGGCCATGCTGGTCGGGTCCGCGCTGGGTCTCTGGGGTGGGCTCGTCGCCCAGGCCGCCGGCGGCGGTTGTGGCCGGGTCGCGTCGAGTTCGGGCTTGGCCGGAGTGCGCCTCGCCGGGCGGCGAGGGAGGTGTGTCGCCGGGATCCGTCGATGTGGGCGGAGTCGGACCCCGCCAGCTTGGCGAGGTGGTTGAGGCGGTCCTGCTGGGCGTTGGCCGCGTTGAGGAGTTCGCGCATCCGCCCGATACGCTCCCTCAGTTCCTCGCCCGGGAGCCGGTCCAGGTCGTCTGCGGCTGCCTGGGCAGCACGCATGTTCTTCGCTGGGGTCTCGTAGACGGTTGGGACGGTGCCGAGGGCCCGGCCGATCGCTCCTCCCCTGGCATGCACATCGGCGACCCGGCTGAGCGAAATCCAAGCGACGCTGAGTGGCGGCGAGCATCTTGGACAGGTCCAGCATCTGCTGGCACCTTTCCTCGAGCTGGTTCCGGGCCTCAGCGACGTTGGTGGCGTCGATGTCGGTGCCGATGGGGATGCAGAGGCTCTGCATCGCGGCGCGCAACGGATCGGACGGCTCGGTCCGTTCCGTTGCGGCCCTGGCTTTGGCAGCCTTCCTCATCTTGCTCGACGTGAAGGAGGCGTCATCGCCGGTGACGAAAACCTCCATGCGGACGTCCATTGCCCCGGCGCAAATGCCACCGCCGAGGGAGAGGGGGGCGTCGGAGTAGCTGAGTACCTCGCTAGGGTACTCGTCGGCGTGAGCGCAGCGCGGCGAAGGAGGCGGCGAGTGCGCCGACGACGTCGTCCGCCAGCGTGATGGACTCATCGGAGTAGGAGAGGGGGCCGTCCGAAGCATGCTCCCGGCCAGCTCCTCGAGCTACCCCATGGTGGGCGCCAACTGTCGTGGTGGCCGCACGGCAGATGCCATGGGATGGCTAAAGAGAGGAGGAGGCTCGAGAGCACTGGTGGGCTCCAGAGGCAAGGTTGGTATGAGCGAGCACGGGATGCAAGACATACCTAGGTTTGGGGCTCTCCGGAGAGATAATACCCTTAGTCCTGCCGAGTGTGGTTGATATGCAATAGTACAAGGTTGCTCCTTGAGTTGTATGGAGGAGGACGGAGGGCTGGCCAAGGCTTAGGCTGCTCCTTCTCCCCGAGTCGATGTTACTGTTTTGGTGGCTAGTTCCTCTCTTGCTTCTCTACATGTCTCTCTCCGTATACACGTGGGCTCCTGGGGGGTTTTATAGGACAAACCCCCAGGGGTACAATGGTAATGTTACAAGTTGGTGGGTCCGGGTTGTCGGCGTCCGAGGACCCGAGCTGGGACCCGCTGGGGGCCTGTGGTTCACCGGGTTCCCCTAGGTGCGGGCCCTGCATGCCTAGGAGGACTATGCGCCGTCTTGTCGATCGTTAGGGCGTGGCCGAGTCGAGTCAGGTACAGTGGCGTTCCGTCATGTCGCCGCTTGCTGGCGTCGGTGGTGATGATGTGGGCACTGTTGCCACGCCGGCCCTGGTCAGCGGGTAGGTGAGGGGCACTATTGCCACGCCCCGGCTGACCAGAGGCATGGGCGGGGTACTATCGCCTTGGTCATCGATGGCTGAAGACTTGTCCCATTGTACGGCCTAGATGGGACGGGAGCTGACCCGTGGCTGGATTGCAGAGCACACCATGGGTGGAGCTGGCTTGTTGAGGAAGCCTTGGTTGTGCCAGGTTCAGCCGTCTTGTACTACTTGTTGAGGCCGAGTCGATGTACCTTGCCGGGTCGGAGAGTTCGGCCAGGTTGCGAGGTTTGGCCGGGTCGAGCGACGCGGCCAAGCGCGCCGGCTAGAGGGGCGATGCTGGCCCCGTAATTTTGAAAAGGATCCGGGTTCCGTTGCCTACCCGGGGTTCATCCCCCCGACACCTGTCTCGATGGGATATCATTTGCCGACCTAGGGACCAGGGGGTCTCGGCATTGAAAACCTAGAAATTAAGAATAAATGCCTCATGAGTAAATGGATGTATAGATTATTAGTATAGAATGATGGTATGTGGGCACAAATATTACACAACAAATATCTGCAATCAAAAACGCTTGCCCAAGTCACCGCGGGACCTAATGATTTGCCTTTCTGGAAGGGACTTATGAGAACGTAAGATTCTTCTTTCATAGGGTCAAATTCTTGGTTGGCAATGGAATGACAACAAAATTTTGGGAGGATACGTGGTTAGGGGAGACGCCAGTAGCCATACAGTACCCCACCTTATATAATATTATACAACGTAAGGAGGATTGCGTGGGCACATTATTGCAATCGGTACCCTTGAATATTCAGTTTAGGCGATCTTTAGTTGGGGAGTGTTGGAATTCTTGGATGCACTTGGTATGGAGATTGATGGAGGTTCAATTATCCGACCAACCTGATTTGCTGCACTGAAAGTTGGCTAGGAACGGAGTGTTTACGGTAAAATCTATGTATATGGATCTAATCAATTCTAGCCCAATCCTGAGATCGATATATATTTCAAAGGTTAAGGTTCTCTTGTGTATTAAAATTTTCATGTGGTTTGTCCACAAGCAAACGATCCTCACCAAAGATAATTTACTAAAGCAACGGTGTGTAGATAGTTCACGGTGTTGTTTTTGTGATCATGATGAAACAATACAACACCTCTCCATATTTTGCCCTCTCGCGAAATTACTTTGGCAAACGATTCATATAGCCTTTAACATTATTCCTTCAGTTAGCATTGAATCATTATTAGGAATGTAGTTAATTGGAGTAGAACATACTACTGCGTCTCGTATTCGGATTGGAATATGTGCGCTTATGTGGGCTATATGGAATTCCAAGAATGATATGATTTTTAACAGACAACATATTTTAACCTTCTTGCAGGTCATCTTCAGTGCTACGGCACAGATCCGTATGTGGTCCTTACTCACTCCTACGGACTCCAGGGAGCCGTTGGTTACTGGGTGCAAGGTAGCATGGGCTATATTCAACCGGTTTGGATGGCGGTCGCATAACAGGATAGGAGTCTAGGGATCTTGTCCTTTTATTCATACCAGTTGTGTTATTGAGTTTTTTTATGAGTTCTTTGCTCCGTTTGCGAGCTGTAATATTTATTTGACTTTGTGATACTTCGAGACTTCTAATATGGCTGCATGCATCGTTCAGATGCAAAGGCCGGGGGCAAGCCTCCTTTTCCAAAAAAAAGTAGTGAAGTTGTCTATGATGATTCTTTTTCAATCTTGAAACACTCTGACTTGAGTGTTCAGTACGCATTCTGTGTGTGTGAGCACTATAGTTCATTAATGTTTGACTCATTTTATGATCTTCGCTGGATCATGAGAATGTTTACAAAATAGTACTACAAACCAAGACTTACAGTTACCTTTGTTGTTGTTGAATATCCTTTAAATAAGAAGCATTCCATGCATGATTAGAGACAAGGATAAAGTGTGTTATGAAGGAGATACATGCTTAGAAAAATAAGTCATTAGGTGGACAATATTGCATTCTTTAGCTAACCGCCTCATCTTCCCTAGTAGTTCTTTTAGCTGTTGTTGATCTGCCTCGGCGGTCGACCTTAAACTAAGTTTAGCTAGGGTGCGCAAAGTAATACAACTTGATTATTGTTGTTTCATACGGCGCGACATCATTGGTCAAGCAATCAAACAATAATATCAATTAGGCCCAACTAAGTGTTGTCGGCTTTTTTAATACAAGTGGTCGTCCTTTCGTGGATCTAAGATTGGTCACTAGAGCATCCAAGCCAAGTGGCTAGCAAGTTCATAAATCAGGAAAAATTGAGCGATTCATGCCCCAAATTGTGTGGAGTGAGTACTTGGTACTAGAGGATGCTAGAGCTAGAGGGATGTTCATTTGCATGTTGCAGCCACGATAACATTGCATTTGTAGAGAGAGAATAATAAGTTCCTTGAGGCTGGCATTGTGTACAGAACCCGCATTATAAGCTCGCGGCGGGGATTGACTCGCAAAGCCGACTAAGGCGATGGTACGTTCTTAGTTTCTGGGACTGCGGAGGCCCATGTCTTGTTCTGGTGGTTGTTTCGGCGGCGGCGATGGGCAGCGTGCGTTGGTTGGTTTGCAGAAATGCTCTCCAAGGTCCGGATTGTATTTTATTCTTTTAGTGGGGACTTTTTTAGTTCTATTGGGACACATATACTCTCGTGGGTTCTCTTGTCGTTTATGCGTGTATGCCACGTTTGGCCTCGTTGGTTTTAAGGAACATGCAGTGAACTTCTCAAAAAAAACATTAGCAACTTGCAAGCTGGGAGTCACGGGATGCAGCTCTCTCTCGGAGTCCATGTGAAGATCGATCGGGACGGGTGCCTTGCATCGTATGCACTTGGGTGAAGCTAGCGTTGTGGCATTGGGGTCAGATGACCCTAATAGATTTGTGAAAAATTGTACTTCCTCCATTCCATAATTTAGTGCATATAGATTTTTTAAGCAAACTTTACTAATTTTGACCTAGTTTATAGATAAAACTCTTTATCTACAATACCAAATATATAAAATACGAAACTACCTCCTATGATGAATCCGATGATATATCTAGATGTAAATATGTTTCTCCGTAAATTTGGTCAAAGTTTGTGAGGTTTGACTTTTCAAAAATTCTATATGCACTATATTATGAAATGGAGGGAGTACTAGGTAGTACTAAATTGATGGTAATCAAAGTGTATTGAAGGTTGATCATGTGGAGAATATGAAGATGACCCCATTGACAAATTGTATCATTTAGCTGGCTTCGCGCACTTGGTCACCTGACCACTTGCCATGTTTAATAAGTCCTGCCAACCTGATCCGGTTCCGACCTTGCAATCCTTTTTCAAATTGTGTAAGTTGCACGAATGGCTAAGTGCAAGAGGCATACACCATTGCGTTGTGGTTATCCTTCGGCTGGGGAACCGAGATATCTACGAAGGTGACCAAGAGCAGTTTCTTGCCACGACTTCACAGGGCTCATATCTTCGGGTCGACAATGTTCATAGTAACTAGATGATACCCCGCACATTGTTGTAGGAATGTTTTGAATATATTCAATTAGAATTGGTTGTATGAAACATGAATATTTGGAGTAATAATATTAAAACTAGAGATGAGAATAAATATGATGTGTGGTGTTTGATTATTGTATATTGTAAATATCATAATAGATTGATCTCATGCAACTAAATGATTAATTTATTGATATTTGACACATTTTACGTATGAGATCAATCTTCAACGTATCAAGAGAATGTTTACAGATAGCAAAAACCAACAGTTAGGTCATATGTTGTTGTTGTTGTTGTTGTTGTTGTTGTTGTTGTTGTTGTTGAAAATCCTTTGAATTAAAGAAGCATCCCGTGCATGATTAGAGACAAGGAGAGGGTGTTTTATGAAGGAGATGCATGCTTCTTCTTTTTGCGAAATGAGATGCATGCTTAGACAAATTGAAGTCACTAAGTGTGATTCCAAAAAAGAAAATCACTAGGTGGATAACGTTGCATTCTTTAGCCAGCTGACTCATCTTTCCTACAGTAGTAGTTCTTTTAGCTGTTGGGAATTTAAACTAAGTTTTGGTACAGTGCCTACTGAAAGTAATAGTCCCTCTGTCTCAAAATAAGTGTCGTTAATTTAGTACAACTTTGATTTTGGGATGGAGGGAGTACTTGATTACTGTTGTTTCAAACGGTGCGACGTCACTTCTCAAGTAATCAATCAATGGTATCAATTAGGCCCAACTAATTATTGTCAAAAGTTTTTGCAGCACAAGTGGTCGTCCTTTCGTGGATATCTAAGCTTTGTCACTAGAGCATCAAAGCCAAGTGGGTAGCAAGTTTATGAATAAAAAAAATTGAGCGATTCGTGCGCCAAACTGTGTGTAGTGAGTACTTGGTACTCTGAGATGATAGAGCTAGAGGGTTGTTGATCTGCAGGATGCACCACAATAACACTTTTTTTATATAGAGAGAGTAATAAGAACCTTGAGGCTGGCATTGTGTATGGTGTGGCTAGGACATCTCACGTAACTAAGTGTAACTTAAGTGACATAACATGTAAAAAAGAAAAAAAATTACATGAATCTCCACGTAAGATCTCATGAATATAACATGGACTCGGACTTGGTTAAATCTCAGTGGTCCGAGCAATGCTACACCTACGTAGCAATCTATACGTAATTAACGTAACAACTTACGTGGCCTTTTTTGGTTAGAGGAAATCAGGGGAGAGGGCCCCACCCCATTGAAATCAGGGGGCGGTGGAAGGATTAGTTAGGGAGGTTTCGTAAGATTATGTAGGCTTTTACGTAGGTGTAGCATTTTTGGGCTGAGATTTAGCAATCTCGATTGTGTATAGGATCCCGCGAGACAAAGTGCATGCCCTGCCATGTGGCCCCTTGCCAGTCGCCACATAGATCTGTCATGTCATCCAGTAGCTGACCGTTGTGTTCCTGCCACCTGGCATCATGTGACGCCACGTCAGCTGTGAGGACGTCGTCCGATGTACCTGTTCCGTGCCAACCACACGACGGGATCGTCAGCTAGCTTGTGTTATAAGTAGGTGCATTTCCGTCTCTCCGTGACCAACACAAGACGTGAAAGAAAAAGCGCGAGACAGAAAGAGAAAACAATGTGCGGCGGCGCCATCCTAGCGGAGCTGATCCCGCCGTCGGCGGCGGGCCGTGCGCCGAAGCAGGTGGCCGCGGGCCAGGCCTCGTCCAAGAAAGGCGGCATGAGCAAGAGGCACCACAGCAGCATCCCCGACGTCGACGACTTCGAGGCCGCCTTCGAGGACTTCGATGACGACTTCGACCTGCAGGCGGAGGAGGACGGCGGCGACCATGTCGTTTTCGCATCCAAGCCTGCGTTCTATCCGGGTAGGGTAACTCTCACAGTCCATCGAGTATGCAATCATGAAATAATGTTCATCGACGTTAGTTCTTGGGTACGCCCGTCACGTACTTAGGTGGAAAATTTGGATGAAAGACTGATGAGATTCGTTTTGCAGCATACGGTGGTGGCCGCCGCACGGTGCAGGCGGCAAGCATGAAGAAGCGCGTCCTCCACGGCATCCGGCAGCGGCCGTGGGGCAAGTGGGCGGCGGAGATCCGCGACCCGCACAAGGGCACCCGCGTCTGGCTCGGCACGTTCGACACGGCCGATGACGCCGCCCGGGCCTACGACGTCGCCGCCCGACGCCTCCGCGGCAGCAAGGCCAAGGTCAACTTCCCCGACGCGGCCAGGGCCGGGGCGCGCCCGCGCCGCGCCAGCCGTAGAACCGCGCAGAAACCGCCATGCCCCCCTGCGGGGACGACGGCGTACTCTGCCACCGCAGCAGCACGCGCACAGCCGGAGCAGGACGCTATGATGGCCAAGCCCGAGCGGATGGAGTTTTCGGACGTGGACACGTTCGTCGACCTGACCGCCGCCGTCGCCGCGCTACCGCCTGTCACGGCGAGCTCCTTCGCCGACAAGATGCCGAGGGTCGACGAGGACTCGTCGGAGGGGAGCGGCGGCGGCGCCATGCTGGGGTTCGCCGACGAGCTTGGGTTCGAACCGTTCATGATGTTCCAGTACGAATCCATGGACAGCCTCTTCGCCGGACACGCCGTCATCCAGGATGCCCGCGGTGTGGACGGCGGCATGGACGGCGTTAGCCTCTGGAGCTTCGACGAGTTCCCCATGGACAGCGCCATTTTCTGACGTTTTCCGTGCGATGCGCTCGATCGTTTGTAAGAATCTCCATCTGGCATCTTGTTCCTTGTAAATATTCGTGCACAGAACCTTGCTCAGACCAGATTCTGATTCATGGCCAGGAACCAAGGAAGGGTGCAGCTGATGCATGGGTACTGCATGATTGCTTCCTTGATGAATGCTGATGGAAATGTATTCTACTGTTTGAGTTTATTGTTCGTCAGTCAGACCCTGCTGTATTCTACTGTACTGCTGGTACCAAAACTGTATTGTACTCTGTCATGATTTGTACTAGCCTTTGGTACTGTTGGCCAATAGTCCTACGAGTTGATCATGTCGGCGGTGCCGTCTATGGTCGTGCTTGCCATTGTTAATGCCAAATAAGCTTGTGAACCTGGTTATCTGTTGTGTGTGAGTCACCAACTCATCCTGTCATGTTGAGTTGGATTATGTAATAAATATTGTAATTTGCTGAATTCAGTTAAGAACAATGGGCAGTGGATCTTTACTTAATACCACTATATAAGGACTTCAACCTTTGGTGGTGTTCCGTTCATCCTCGGACTCGATCATCCCTGATTTTCACTTTTTCAGTTTTCATGGAAACTGATAACACACAGTCTCAGGTTCAAAACAGGTGCAGTTTACATCACAGGGGAGCCACGTCGCCCTCAGAGAACATGCAATTCTCCACAGCCCATGCTCAGACAAACATAAAACTACAGAATTTATACATCTATCATCCACTACAGAACTAACAGCCACCCTTTCACCTTAGAAATCTTCACTTCTTCTCTTGTGTGTATGTGTCACCTACTCATCCTGTCATTTTGAGCTGGATTATGCATTAAGATGGCAATTTGCTGAATTCAGTTAAGCTGTACAATTTTGGATGTGTTCGCTACATTGTGTAGTTGACCCTTACCTACTATAAAGATGTCAATCTGTGGCGGTGGTCCAAACACACGTCGGATCCCGTATAAGATCGGGACAAGAATGGGTATCTATGGTTTGATCTGGCACAAACGATATCATAAGTATGATTCAATCTAGAACAAATGACAAAATGATAACTTTTAACAGGTATATATTTACTTCATTTTTGCCCATAGCAATGCACGGACTTCACGCTAGTATGTCTAAATGTCGCAGAAAAATTAAACAGTTTTAGGGGACTATGCCTGAAACTCCAAATTATCACACATGTGAGTTCAGAAAACGCATGTCGCGCCACATCTTGTAAATAATTTTGTATCCTTTAGCCATGATTTTGCCGGGGTAGTTTCCCAAATGATGCGAAAACCGCCTCGCACTCCGGTGCGAACCTAGGGGCTACCGGTGGTTTTCATGAGCTGCTGAATTGTACTCCTAGTCCCTATTTTAGGCTGCAATTTGCACATCTTGCTATTATAATTCTTGTCGCGAAATGGGCGTGACAGCGACTCGCTCCAATCCAATTTCATTTAAGTTGCAGGATTCTCAAGCAAAGATAGACTCATAGGTGGAAGGCCACGCTAATGCAAATATATGCAAGTTGTCGCTTACAGGAAAGGAAATTTAAATACCATGCAAGTTGCTACGGTCTGAATACTTTGGCATGATTGTACCTGCAAGTTGAGTTAATTGCCAATATAATTCAGACCCCATACATGGTGCCTAATCCTACCATACGGAAAACTACTAGCCGCGCCGATTCCGGTGAGCGAATGATTTGCGGTATGCTGCCCCTGTTTTAGGGTGCATGATTCTTCATATATAGATTAGACATGCCATATATAGTTCTTATCAAAAGTAACATCCTCTGTATTAGGGTGCATGATTCTTCATATAATTACCTGGGTTTAACTATTCAGATAGTGACGGGTACTTGCACCTGTCTTCCACTATCTAGACACGGGAAATATCCTAAGTAACATCCTCTTATCAGCTCCAGCTCTCCTGGTGATTATTATTTTTCATTTTGTTCTACAGATCCTCACAAGCTCTTCTGGCACAGAAATTGCAGGATCACTACAATAAAGCAAATTTTCTAGTAAACTTTCCTCTATCACCTTCCTTGAAGTACCACTGTTCTACTGCAACTCTCTGACTGCGCGGATAGCTCTAAATTTCTCTCTAGCCAAGGATTGTCGTTGCAGATTTTTTTTTTCTATCAAATTTCACGGCACTAAAATATCTGGATTTGGTTATGAATTACATGCTCATTGAGAAGGCATGGACTTTGTGCAAGATTTGTTACTCCACAGGTCCCATAAAAGAAAGATTTCCTACACATAGTAAAAAAAAAAAGATACGAGGTACCGATGAATGATCACTTACATGGAAAAAAAGACGAGGAATACTTGCAGATTTCCTGCTTCTGAAGAAATGCACATTCAGAAGCCATGGGCTTTGTGCAAGATTTGGTTACTCCACGCATTGGTAAAAAAGGAAGTGACGAGGAACACTTACAGTTTTCCTGCTTCTGAAGAAATGCAGTCGGAGGAGACAACAGGTGGTCAGACATCGTATGCATGTGATGGCCTAAAACTGCTTCAGACATCACATTGGGCAGAGCAGGCATCTGACAAGAGCAAACGAGAACTATATGACTTGGGTTGGGATGCTATAAGTAGTAATGGTGTGACCTATAAGTAGGAGGAAAGTGTGTGATGACCTAAAACCGGAAAATGGTTTCTGACTCTTTCTGCAAACGGGGGCACTTCGAATCTGTTGGATACCTAGTATACAGGCGAAGCAAACCTGGGGTACTCACAAGCTGGCCCTGGTTCCAATCTTTCTATCATCTACTCCCTCCGTTCCAAATTACTCGTCGTGGTTTTAGTTCAAATTGAACTAAAACCACGACGAGTAATTTGGAAAGGAGGGAGTAGTATCCTACTTCACATTCTCATTACACTGTGTATCCTACTTAATTCCATGTGTACTTGGTTAAAAACAAAGAAGAGGCGAGTCACTGATATGATGATCACTTACATGAGAAGCACAAGGATGCATGAATGGCCCCCTTGCTTCTGAAGGAATGAGCTTGATGGAGACAACAGTCTTCAGAATTCAGATAGTATGTACTAGTATTTGCGTGTAATGTCCTGAAACAGACTTGAGAGACATCACAGCACACTGCGGCTGACAAGAGCAAATGAGGTATACATGACTTGATTTGGGGATGCCCTAAATAGCAGTGCTATAACCTAAAATGGCAAAAGGGGGTTCTGACCCTTTCTGCAAATGGGGACACTTCGATTTTTTTCTAGTATAATTATACACATTGGATACTAGTGTTACAGGAGTAGCAAACCCGGGGTGCTCATAAGCAGGCTCGGGGCTGAAAAGGAGCCCATGGTTTCATTCTTTTCATCGCCTTATCTCATTTGCCAGTACTTAGTTTACACTAGTAATTATGTACGTGCAATGCACCTATTAGGTAGGATATTAGTGGCACGTTATATATATTAGGTAAGGTATATTTGTGGCACATTGATATTTTGTAAAATATTAATTACTTTCTTCGCGGGAAGGGTAAGATATTAATTATATGGCAGATTTCATGGGATAGCGTTGAGTCTAAACATGTTTATAACCAATGGCAGTGGTGGGTAATTAGAGCGTTAAACGTGTTTGGTGCTCAACATTGGAGCGATTTTAACCGCTAGATCACATTATTTAACAGTTGAGATGGTTTGGATCTGCCCCTTTGAGTCTTTTTATATTGGTATATAGATATAGATGATGTATATGTTTGATTCACCGTCCTTCTTTTTTGGACATTTTGTCCCTCATGTTTCCAAACCGGACAAAATTCATCTAAAACTAGACCGAAATGGTATGCAGCTGACGTGTCACCAGTTTTACGATCCCACTTGCCCCATGTGGTTCAGCCCGATCGATCAGCTTTGACCTGATCATACTAGACTGCAGGACCCACCAATAGGATTAAAATTACTTTAGAATGGCGAACCAACCTTTGGTTGGATGGTTAGAGGGACTGTGGTATCCTCAGCCCATCAGGGTTCAAATCCTGGTGCTCGCATTTATCTCTGGATTTATTTCAGGATTTCCAGCGATGAGCATTCAGTGGGAGGAGACGTTCCTGTCGACGACGAGGTGCATACGGTGACTTCATAAATCTCAAGATGATATGCCAGCTCAGTCTTTCGGAGGTGCTCATAGGGGTAGGGTGTGCGTGTGTGCGTTCATAGGGGTGAGTGTATGTGCGTGTATATGAGCGCTTGTGTCTGTACTATGTTCAAAAAAAAATTAGAATGCTCAAGTGTTTTTTTAACACGAATGCTCAAGTGTTTTGACTAGAGGCCTTTCGTTCCCCAGCTTCTTACCCTAGCCGCCACTGTCGGAATGCGGCAAAGCTCGGGTGGGGGATCGTGCCAGCGACGAGACCTTCCTCCATCGCATCTCTAGCGTGCGGCCGCGGCGGAGTCTCGCAACGGGTGCCCCGGCCTTTTTCCCAGTGGTATTTGCTATTTGGCAAGGACGGTGATTCCTCGTCGATCACTTCCCCTCAGGGTTTTGCGGCATTGCGGCGGGCTCCTCCTTCCTGTGATGGGGCAGCGAGCCGCGTGTCCGGTGAGGCGAGCTCATTGGCTACCGAGACATCCCTGTGGCTCAGCTCCAGGTGTGTCTTGATGCAACGGATCTGGATCTCCAGATCCTTTTGGTTACGGGCATCTGGGGGCCTGACTCCTTGCGGCTGAGCGCTTCACGAGTGGGCTGCTAGGTGGACAAGCCGGTTCAGATCAAGCTGGCGAGTGGGATTGCTTGAAGGCTCCACTCTGGTGACGGTCGGAGACATCAACGGCGGCACCCGCAGGCGTCGTAACCTTCTGAAAGGCGCCGGCAATGTTGTTTGTGATCCTGCCCAAATCACTCCGGTGGAAACCTTAGATCTATTTCAGGTTGGACGTTGGCGGTGCCTAGTGTCGTTCTCCCACTTCGAGGCTTGTATGGTGGTGCTTGAGGAAGTGGGGCGGCGTGGTAGCTACTGCGTCGACAACGGCGGGTCTCAACGGCATAGCGTGGTGCATTCTCGGAGGTGCACGCGTGATGATGGACAAGCGCATAGCGGTGATACTGTTTGACACCATGGCGGCGTCGATGGCTAGCATCGCAAGGATGATGAGGATCTTGACCCTGAAGATGGGTCGGGACTTCAATGGCGGTGGCAGCTTTCTATTGGACTAGATGTGTGCTCCTGTTACGCCACGGGAGTGGCTCGGTGATGACTCCGGGTCTAGCTAGTGGGGTATTGTGATGGCATCCCCCATTGTCAAGTTTGAAGGTGTGACGTGGTGCCTTCGGGTTATTTGATGTATATGTTTTATCAGATGTTCATTGAATAATTTAATAAAATGGATGTGGTCACCTTCTAATGCAAAGGTCGGGGTTTCAACCTTGTTTCCTCTCAATTAGGAACATGCTGGACCCCGAGGAGCAAGGGTTTGTAGCAAGCAGCAATTTTTCTGAAGTGGCCTCAAGGTTTATCAAACCAGCAAGAGTTCAGTAACATGGCTAATGATCAACACCTGCACACACACACAGATACAAACGTACCTTGGCTCCCAATGGAACTAGCGAGGTTGTCAATCTCACTAGATTTTCTACTTACAAGGATTTAAAGCACAAGTGTATGAAAGATTTGATTGTAACAAGAAAGTAAAATCAAGGAACTGAAAAGAGCGTTTGATTTATATTGGAAGATTATAAGATGGAGAACCGGGGTCCGTAGGTTTGCTAGTGGTCTCTTTGCATATGAAAGCATGGTGTGGTGAACAAATTCTATTTGAGTATCGATTAAATTGCAATGTTTATGATTATGACTATTCATGTCACAATTAACATATGAGCATCACATCACAACATCTAGTAGATTGTTACCCAACTGTATCTATAGTTAATACTCCACCCAAGACCGTTATCCAACAAGCATAAGTGATAAATAAATCAGAGAGCATATATGAATAATAATCATGCAGTAAAGAAACCAAATCGATCTCCAAAAGATTCATATAAATCTGATCATACGTGATAAATTCATCACACCACAAAAAACACACAAACATATTACATCAAATGGATTCAACCATGTAGGAAAGCTCATGTGATCATTGTATTGAGAAACATGGGAGAGAAAACCAACTAGCTACTATTATGGACCCATATGTATATATATACTTGAAAATAGCCATGGAATTGTAACCTTATTTTTTCGCCGCCATACCTCTCTATTCCACGAAGATTCCAATCTGGAGGCTTTTTTCGGAGCTCTGCTACATGGGAGGATTCTTCGTGGTGGTCATCTCCATCAACTTAAAGGCCATCATGGTCACCAGATTGGAATGGAGGTCCATGGGCCCCACACGACCCCACCACGCGCCCCTGGTCGCGTGGTGGAGATGCGTGAGGATGTAGCCCCCTCTGCTGCTTCTTGATTCCTTCGGAAGCTTCCCAATGCAACAAATTACACTGGACACTAAATTACTAGGTTAGTCTATAAAAAACATAAAAATTGATGCCAAAGCAGAAAACAACTGAAAGGATCGATATAGTTGACTAGAGGGGGGTGAATAGGCAACTAATAATTTTTAGCTTTTCTTTATCAAATTTAACTTTGCATCAAAGTAGGTTGTCTAGATATACAACTAGGTGAGCAACCTATATGATGCAACAACAATAAGCACACAAGAAAGCAAGGATAGAACACAAAAGGCTTGCACAAGTAAGGGTGAGAGAAAACCAAAAGGGGAACCGATGGAGACGAGGGTGTATTACCGAAGTTCCTTCCTTTTGAAGGGAAGTACGTCTGCGTTAGAGCGGTGTGGAGGCACAATGCTCCCCAAGAAGCCACTAGGGCCACCGTAATCTCCTCACGCCCTCACACAATGCGAGATGCCGTGATTCCACTATTGGTGCCCTTGAAGGCGGCGACCGCACCTTTACAAACAAGGTTGGGGATCTCCCCACAACTGAATTGGAGGCTCCCAACGAAACCACGGAGCTTCACCACAATGGAATGTGGCTCCGAGGTGACCTCAACCGTCTAGAGTGCTCAAGCACCCAAGAGTAACAAAATCCACACAAGAAAGTATGGGGGAATCAAATCTCCTTTGGTAGAAGTGTAGATCTAGGTCTCCTCCTTCAATCCCTAGCAAATCAACAAGTTTGAGTGGCTAGAGAGAGAGATCGGGCTAGAGAGCTTGAGTGGCATCAATGGTGGAGTGAGAGAGGAAAGAGGTGAATGTGGTAGGTGGAAGAACCACCCTTATGTAGCAACCCTAAAAATCCAACCGTTACCGTGTATTCTGTACTGCAGCGGTACAATCGGTCCTTGCCCTGGTACAACCGGGCCTCGTAGTTTACCAGCAGAACCCTACCTGGCGGTACAACCAGACAAGCAGGCGGTAGTACCGGTCAAAGAGAACAACCGGAAGAACTGCCCAGCCACCGCTCAACCACCGCACTGAAACAGAAGGGAGTCACCCCAAAATGCGGTAGTCGAGCGGTACACGACCGGTGCAACCACCTAGCCATGGGCGCTTGAGCGGCTAATTCCCAAGCGGTAGAACCGCTCGGGGCACCGGTAGTACCGGTGTGCGGGGCACAACCGGACCAACCGGGCCACTACCGCCCAAGTATCGCATCACAATAGAGGCAAGACCGGTTGTTGAGCAGTACTTGGCCGGAACAACCGCCGCAGTCATTGAGGAGCAAGGTGGCGGTACCACCGCCCGGAGGCAGCGGTACTACCGCTCGAACAAGACTGGGTAAGCGCCAGGTTCCAGTGGTACAACCGCTCGAGCGAGCGGTACAACCGCTGGGAATGCACGGCAAGAGGCATGAGAGAAGGGAAGCTCTCTCTTTCTCAGCAAAAATAAGGCAAGAGAGGGGTGAGGCAAGTGTGTACGTGAGAAAAATCCCCAACACCTCCTAATGTGGATTCCCTCTTGATAGTACGGGTTCCCTACGACCAAAGAGATAAAAAACATAGAAAACTCCGTCTTCGATCTTTTCCTTCCAGAGAGAATAGCTAACCGATGTACGCCTAAACACTGAGTACCTGAAGCACTTAGCACACGATTAGAGTAACAAAGGGTTGTCATCGTCATCCAAAACACAGAGTAGGGAAATGCCCTTACAATCTCCCCCTTTTTGGTGGATGATGACAATAACACAATTTGCAAGAGGAAGTCTAGAAAATATAGACGGGACTCCCCCTAGATGTGTGCCCCAATTTGAGAAAGCTATTGGAGTGTAAGAACACACATTAAGGGCGAGACTCCCCCTAGATTTTATAGACTCGCCACTCCTACTAGACAAGCAAAGATAAGACATAAGCACATAAAAGGAAGGTAAGGACTATAACCGATAAAACAACAATATTAAAGACAATAATGATAGATAGATAAGCGCATGTCTTACACCATGCAAGTCTCGAGATAAGCAACGAGCAGCAAGGTCCACAAACTGAAGTTCCACAAGAACACAAACAAACGCAGAGCAAAACAAAAACCCATGCAAATCCCAAGACCTAATAGAACTCTCTCCCCCTTTGGCATCAAGACACCAAAAAGGAAAAGAGCGAAGCTAGCGCCCCAGAGCTCAGTCGTCCTCCTCTGACTCCTCGGTAGCATCTGGATCCTCATCATCATCAGACTCTTCATCTTCGTCCCGATCTTCGTCCTCCATGATGTCATCATCAGCAGCAAAGGAGGTGGAGGGCTGGCGAGGAGTCTCATCATCAGACCACGTGTTGTGCGTCGAGATCCAATGCTCCTCCGGTGTGGTGCTCTTCTCAGAACCACTCTGAACAGGCATGTTGAGGTGCTTCATCATCGCAATCTGACGACGTCGGGCATGCTTCTCATTCACATGGGCCTCATACATCCTCTTCTGAATGTCAGCCTGGAGGCAGAACATCTTCTTCACCTTGGCCGTGAGCTTGGTCACCCAAGAGGGCTTGGCCCCTGGCTCCATCTCAAAGTCCTCATCATCAGAAGTGGCATAAACATCCTCAGGAGCATTAGCAGGAAAGCGAGGCTCGAGATGTTTCTTTTTCTTGAGCACCTTGACCTCATGAACAGTGAGATTATCTGGAGATGTAAGAAGCTCTCCCGGACGGCGAACAGCCCAAACTGAGTTCAGAAAGCACATGGCAAATGGGGCATAAATAGGGACCTTTCTGTAGATGACCATGTTGTACATCTCGTGCCACATCCAGTTGGACACATCAAACCTTTCACCAGAGCCCACCTTGGTCTTCATAGCAACCATCAAGTCAACAAGATAGCCATGAATCTCATCTTGATTGCCCACCTTGGGCAGAAGCACGTTGCGGCACACATGATGCATGATGTCGAAGACCTTCTCAAGGTCCTTGGAATCTCCAATGATACCACGGCCCCAGATGTACAAAGGGGCAAGTTTCTCCTTAGGCATGGACTCAAGATGGTCGTGAGGACGAATGCCACCATTGCCCTCAAGGCCTGTGTCATCATATCCAAGAGCATTGCAGAAAGCTCTCCAGGGAACTTGAAAGAGCTCATCACGGCACATGAACGTGAGAGTGCGAGCATCATCTTCTCCAAAATGAACAGTGGCATAGAACTGATGGATAAGCTGAACATCAGTCACAGTTCACCGACATGAGCTTGACCAAATCAAATTCCTCACAGAGAGCCAAAGCCTCACCGAAATACTCCAAGTTGTTCCTCCAATGGTCAAGATTAATGGTCCATTGCTTGGCATACCTGTTCTTGTTGTGCTCAAAGAGTTCATGAACAACCCGCACTTGCATCCCATTCCGGAACTGAACGGTGGTCCACCGAGGTGCAACGGGAACCTCATAAGGATTCTTTGAGCGGAAGGCTTCCCAATTCTTGGCTTTCCAACGGTGCAAGGGCAAAACCACACGTTGCTTGGCAGCGGCAGACTTCTCACGACGAGTGGGCTTGGTGGGAACCACAACCTCTTCATCAGACTCAACAGGGCGCGGGCATCTCCTAGCCCGCTTCTTGGTCTTGCAAGGAGCAGAGCGAGAACTAGAGCCACCTGCAACACCACATAAGGAGAACACAAGAAACCCAACAAAGATGAGAGGATTGCACACATGAGCGGAGGAATAGATAGATTGCACAAACATAGAAGACAGAACAGGGCTACGTGGTGCAGATACCCCGGTTGTACCGGGTCTCCTACCGATTGTGCCGCCCGTAGGGGCGGTAGTACCGCTGAACAGTGGCACTACCAGTAGGAAACAGATCTACCCGCGGAAAATGAATCACACTAGCCATATTCTAACTTCTAAGAAATGCAATCTAAGCAGGAGGCAAATATAGATCTCTTCCACCCAATAATTTAAGCAATAAATGCAGAATGTCAAGTAATGCCCTAGGAGTAGGGAAAGAACCCTAGAACAAAGAACAAAAGGACAAGGGGCATTACTGGCATCCATGGGAAGAGATCGGGAAGGAGGAGGCCTCCTTGGGGAGGATCCACGGAGACCCCACGGATCCGAAGCACGAGAAGCACTCTGGCGCAGGGGCAATGGCGACCGGCGGCTAGGGCACAAGATGGGAAGGACAGTGGATGAGGGGAAAAAGAGACTCCCTTCATCCTCATAGGCTATATATAGGCCCATAGACACACGGCGGTTGTACCGCTCGAGAGAGCGGTTGTACCACTACCTGGTACGAGCCGGTGGTTGCGGGCGGTACTTGATGTCTACTACGCAACCTTCTCCTTGTAGACGTTGTTGGGCCTCCAAGTGCAGAGGTTTGTAGGACAGTAGAAAATTTCCCTCAAGTGGATGACCTAAGGTTTATCAATCCGTGGGAGGCGTAGGATGAAGATGGTCTCTCTCAAACAACCCTGCAACCAAATAACAAAGAGTCTCTTGTGTCCCCAACACACCCAATACAATGGTAAATTGTATAGGTGCACTAGTTCGGCGAAGAGATGGTGATACAAGTGCAATATGGATGGTAGATATAGGTATTTGTAATATGAAAATATAAAAATAGCAAGGTAACAAGTGACAAAAGTGAGCGTAAACGGTATTGCAATGCTAGGAAACAAGGCCTAAGGTTCATACTTTCACTAGTGCAAGTTCTCTCAACAATAATAACATAATTAGATCATATAACAATTCCTCAACATGCAACAAAGAGTCACTCCAAAGCCACTAATAGCTGAGAACAAACGAAGAGATTATGGTAGGGTACGAAACCACCTCAAAGTTATCCTTTCTGTTCTATCTATTCAAGAGTCCGTAGTAAAATAACATGAAGCTATTCTTTCCGTTCGATCTATCATAGAGTTCGTACTAGAATAACACCTTAAGACACAAATCAACCAAAACCCTAATGTCACCTAGATACTCTATTGTCACCTCAAGTATCCGTGGGCATGATTATACGATATGCATCACACAATCTCAGATTCATCTATTCAACCAACACGAAGTAATTCAAAGAGTGCCCCAAAGTTTCTACCAAAGAGTCAAGACGAAAACGTGTTCCAACCCCTATTCATAGATTCCCAATGTCACGGAACCCGCAAGATGATCACCAAAACATACATCAAGTGGATCACGTGAATATCCCATTGTCACCACAGATAAGCACGACAAGACATACATCAAGTGTTCTAAAATCCTTAAAGACTCAATCCGATAAGATAACTTCAAAGGGAAAACTCAATCCATTACAAGAGAGTAGAGGGGGAGAAACATCATAAGATCCAACTATAATAGCAAAGCTCGCGATACATCAAGATCGTGCCAAATCAAGAACACGAGAGAGAGAGAGAGAGAGAGAGAGAGAGAGAGAGAGAGAGATCAAACACATAGCTACTGGTACATACCCTCAGCCCCGAGGGTGAACTACTCCCTCCTCATCATGGAGAGCGCCGGGATGATGAAGATGGCCACCGGTGAGGGATCCCCCCTACGGCAGGGTACCGGAACGGGCTCCCGAGAGGTTTTTGGTGGCTACAGAGGCTTGCGGTGGCAGAACTCCCGATCTATCTTGTTCCTCGAAGGTTTTAGGGTATATGGACTAATATAGGCGAAAGAAGTCGGTCAGGGGAGCCACGAGGGGCCCACGTGGGTGGAGGGCGCGCCCAGGGGGTGGGCGCGCCCCCCTGCCTCGTGGCCTCCTCGAAGCTTCCCTGACTTCAGCTCCAAGTCTATTGGATCACGTTCATTCCAAAAATCACGCTCCTAAAGATTTCATTCCGTTTGGACTCCGTTTGATATTCCTTTTCTTCGAAATACTGAAATAGGCAAGAAAACAACAATATGGGTTGGGCCTCCGGTTAGTAGATTAGTCCCAAAAATGATATAAAAGTGTAAAGTAAAGCCCATAAACATCCAAAACAGGTAATATAATAGCATGGAACAATCAAAAATTATAGATACGTTGGAGACGTATCAAGCATCCCCAAGCTTAATTCCTGCTCGTCCTCGAGTAGGTAAATGATAAAAACAGAATTTTTGATGTGGAATGCTACCTAGCATAATTCTCAATGTAATTTTCTTTATTGTGGCATGAATGTTCAGATCCAAATGATTCAAAATAAAAGTTCATATTGACATAATAAATAGTAATACTTCAAGCATACTAATCAAAGCAATCATGTCTTCTCAAAATAACATGGCTAAAGAAAGTTCATCCCTACAAAATCATATAGTTAGGTCATGCTTCATTTTCGTCACACAAAAATGCTCCCATCTTGCACACCCCTGATGACAAGCCAAGCAATTGTTTCGTACTTAAATAATCTCAAACTTTTTCAACTTTCACGCAATACATGAGCGTGAGCCATGGATATAGCACTATGGGTGAAATAGAATATGATGATGGAGATTGTGTGGAGAAGACAAAAAAGGAGAAAGTCTCACATTGACGAGGATAATCAACGGGCTATGGAGAAGCCCATCAATTGATGTCAACATGAGGAGTAGGGATTGCCATGCAACGGATGCACTAGAGCTATAAATGTATGAAAGCTCAACAAAAGAAACTAGTGGGTGTGCATCCAACTTGCTTGCTCACGAAGACCTAGGGCATTTTGAGGAAGCCCATTGTAGGAATATACAAGCCAAGTTCTATAATGAAAAATTCCCACTAGTACATAAAAGTTACAACATATGAGACTCTCTATATGCGGAACATGGTGCTACTTTGAAGCACAAGTGTGTAAAAGGATAGTAACATTGCCCCCTTCCCTATTTTTATTGGGCCTTCTTTTTGGCCTTCCCCTTTTTTTATTTGGCCTTTCTTTTTTTTATTTGGCCTTTCTTCTCTCTTTTTTTATTTGGCCTTTCTTTTTTTATTTGGCCTTTCTTTTTTTTTGGCCTTTTTTTGGCCTTTCTCTTTTTTTATTTGGGGACAATGCTCTAATAATGATGATCATCACAGTTCTATTTATTTACAACTCATGAATTACAACTCAATACTAGAACAAGATATGACTCTATATGAATGCCTCCGGCGGTGTACCGGGATGGGCAATGAATCAAGGGTGACATGTATGAAAAATTATGCATGGTGGCTTTGCCACAAATACGATGTCAACTACATGATCATGCAAGGCAATATGAGAATAATGATGCGTGTCATGATGATGAACAGAATGGTGGAAAGTTGCATGGCAATATATCTTGGAATGGCTATGGAAATGACACAATAGGTAGGTATGGTGGCTGTTTTGAGGAAGATATAAGGAGGCTTATGTGTGATAGAGCGTATTGTATCACGGGGTTTGGATGCACCGGTGAAGTTTGCACCAACTCTCAATGTGAGAAAGGGCAATGCACGGTACCGAAGAGGCTAGCAATGATGGAAGGGTGAGAGTGCGTATAATCCATGGACTCAAGATTAGTAAAAAAGAACTCATATACTTATTGCAAAAATCTACAAGTCATAAAAAACCAAGCACTACGCGCATGCTCCTTGGGGATAGATTGGTAGGAAAATACCATCTCTCATTCCCGACCGCCACTCATAAGGATGCACAATCTAAGAACACCGCATGTTTCAAATTTGTTACACAACTTTTACCATACGTGCATGCTACGGGACTTGCCAACTTCAACACAAGTATTCTTTAAATTCACAATTACCCAACTAGCATGACTCTAATATCACCACCTCTATATCTCAAAACAATTATAAAGCATCAAATTGATCATAGCATCCAATTCACTTTCTATGATAGTTTTTATTATACCAACTTTGGATGCCCATCATTCTAGGACCAATTTTATAACCATAGAAAATACCATGCTGTTCTAAAAAGACTCTCAAAATAATATAAGTGAAGCATGAGAGTTCATCTATTTCTTCAAAATATAACCACCGCCGTGCTCTAAAAGATATAAGTGAAGCACTAGAGCAAACGACAAACTACTCCAAAAGATATAAGTGAAGATCAATGAGTAGTCAAATAATTGTGCAACTATGTGAAGACTCTCTAACATTTAAGAATTTCAGATCTTGGTATTTTATCCAGACAGCAAGAAAAACAAAACAAAATGACATTTTAAGGATAGCACACATCATGTGAAGAAGCAAAAACTTAGGTTCAACCGATACTAACCGATAATTGTTGAAGAAGAAAGGTGGGATGCCTACCGGGGCATCCCCAAGCTTGGATGCTTGAGACTTCTTGAAATATTATCTTGGGGTGCCTTGGGCATCCCCAAGCTTGAGCTTTTGTGCCTCCTTAATTCCTTTTATATCTCGGTTCCGTAATCTTGAAAGCTTCATCCACACCAAACTCAACAAGAACTCGTGAGATAAGTTAGTATAAACCAATGCAGAAACCTTATCATCTTCTACTGTAACAAATCACTAAGATTATTATTTAACATTGCATACTAAATTTCTCTGCATATTTAATACTCCTATCCTCAAACAGAATCATTAAACAAGCAAACATGTGCAAACAATGCAAACATAACAGCAATCTGCCAAAACAGTATAGTCTGTAAAGAATGGAAGATTCATCATACTTCCCTAACTCCAACAATTATGAGAAAAATACTACACTGTATAAGATTTATCAGAGCTCAATATGCAAAAAGTTTGAACATTATATCGGTCTCTGACTTTTCTAGGGAATTTTTGCAACAGCGGTAAACTTTCTGTTTTCAAACAGCAACATGTATACTAGCAAAATAAGCATGGTAAAGGCTATCCTTGACATTTTTATTGAAAATATAGATGCAAAACATTATTCTAAATAACATCAAGCAAATATTAACAAAATAAAATGACGCTCCAAGCAAAACACATATCATGTGGTGAATAAAAATATAGCTCCAAGTAAAGTTACCGATGAACGAAGACAAAAGAGGGGATGCCATCCGGGGCATCCCCAAGCTTAGGATCTTGGTTGTCCTTGAATATTACCTTGGGTTGCCTTGGGCATCCCCAAGCTTACGCTCTTGCCACTCCTTATTCCGTAGTCCAATTCCATGAGTGATAAGGCCCACCTGCTGGTAGTCATCTCCTCCCCCTTCCCCCTCCTGCGACACTCCCGCGAGCGCCGGGGGGGGGCGAACCCTAGCCACCGGCCCAGGGCCCTCCTTCCCCTCCTCCTCTCCTCGCCGCCGCCTCAGCGAGCTGACGGGCAAAGTCCGGCCAGCATCGGCGGCGGCAGGGCGTTCTCCTTCCCCTGCTCGGTTCCTGGTGGCGCGGGCCGTCGGAGTTGGGCGGTGGCGTGGCGCGGGCACGGGGCGTGGTGGCGCGGTGGCAGCAGCTAGCGGCGGAGGCGTGAACTGCTAGCGGCCGTGCGAAGGGGCTGTGGGCGTTGGGGGCGGCGCGCGCTTCCTCCTCTCGGTCGGGGTGGTTCGGATCTGGCGCGCGGGCTCGCGGCTCTGCTTCCGGCGGCGGCTGGGCTGGGCCCTGGCGCGCATGGAGGCGGGGTCTGGGCCTTCTCTGCCTTCCCCCCTAGTGGTGGCGCCCCCGCGGTCCTCCAGTCAGGTCCGGCCAACCCTGGTCTGGTCTTGACGCCGGCAGGGGGCGCGGGCTGCGGCGGCAAGGGCCTGCCGGCAGCTCACAGGGGCTGTTGCGCTCGTCATCGGCGGCGGCATGGTGATGGTGGTGGTGCATGCCGGTAGGATTTTGCCATTTTTCTGGTCGGCGGCGCGGGTTGGGGCCCCAGCCCGGCATGGCTGCGGTCCCGGTGATGGGCCGCGGCGAGGAGGTGGTTTCGCCGTGCCGGCTCCATGGCAGCTCGGCGAGTTGGCTGCGGGGGCGGCTGGGTTTCCGG
The DNA here is from genome assembly GCF_002162155.2 of Triticum dicoccoides. Lineage (NCBI taxonomy): Eukaryota > Viridiplantae > Streptophyta > Magnoliopsida > Poales > Poaceae > Triticum > Triticum dicoccoides. The sequence goes on along the minus strand of NC_041387.1, from coordinate 597,398,525 downwards.
CGTCGGCTTGTCTGTAGGCGGCCCATTTCAACCTTCGACACTCTCGTTGTCTGGTTGCTACCTTCGTCGAAGGTTCGGCCATCCCTCGACTACGGTCCATCGCTCGTCTCACGCTCGGCAGCAGGACTGAGTTTGTCTCGCGCCCGGTAGCAGGACTGACCTTCGTCTCGCGCCCGGCACTAGGACCGTGCTCATCTCGCGCCCGGCAGCGGGACGTGTCGATGGAGGCCAATTTTGGCCGGCCTCTGGGTTTCGGCATTGGGGGCATCACAGGGGTGCGAAAGGCGGTTCCTTTCCGCTCATATCTTCTGTTGGGGTAGCAGCGGGTCACGGGTGAGGTGGTGTTGAGGTCTTGGATGCTGGGGTGGCGGCCCTGGTGGTGGTGGCTACGCGGTGCTCTTGGACAAAGCCCGTGCCTTGGTGCTGCCCAGTCACCATGGTCATGTGGGTGGCGTGGTTGCCGGGGTGTGGCGTTCGGTGGCGGTGATTGTGGGCCGAGGTGAAAACCTGCTCTATCTTCGGACGGACCGGCGGCGGCAAAGATCGTTCCCTTCTTGAAGGCGTCGTCGCGGCTCTCATGCGGCTCCGGGGGAAACTCTGATCCTTGGATCGGGCGGTGGCGGCGCTCCAGCGTCGTATCCTTCCTGAAGGCGCCGCCTTGGAGTGCATGTTTCGTCATATGTAGCTTCATTTCTTCGGAGCGGTAGTGCTAGGAGTGGTGTTGCTGCGCTCGGCGCCTATGTATCATGTCTTGGGTGTGTGCGTGTGTTGCGGTGGCGTGGAGTGTGGATGTACTGGATGCTTGTGGTTTCGTGCTTTATATATAAATCGGGGCGAAAGTCTTTTTCAGTATTCCGTAGTCCATCGAAACTTCACCCAAAATTTGAAAACTTCACAACACAAAACTCAACACAAAACTCGTAAGCTCCGTTAGTATAAGAGAATAAAACCACCACTTATATTGGTGTTAAACCTACTGTATTCCAACTTCTCTACGATTCATACCCTCCAATACTACTCATAGATTCATCAAAATAAGCAAACAACACATAGAAAACAGAATCTGTCAAAAACAGAACAGTCTGTAGTAATCTATATCAAACGTATACTTCTGGAACTCAAAAAATTCTTAAATAAATTGGTAAACCTGAGTAATTTGTCTATTAATCATCTGAAAAAAGAATCAACCTAAAAGCACTCTCCAGTAAAAAATGGAAGCTAATCTCGTGAGCGCTAAAGTTTCTGTTTTTTACAGCAAGATCATAAAGACTTCACCCAAGTCTTCCCAAAGGTTCTACTTGGCACAAACACTAATTAACATGAAACCACATCTAACCAGAGGCTAGATGAATTATTTATTACTAAACAGGAACAAAAATCAAGGAACAAAAATAACATTGGGTTGCCTCCCAACAAGCGCTATCGTTTAACGCCCCTAGCTAGGCATGATGAAATGATGCTCACATAAAAGATAAGAATTGAAACATAAAGAGAGCATCATGAAGAATATGACTAGCACATTTAAGTCTAACCCACTTCCTATGCATAGGGATTTTGTGAGCAAACAACTTATGGGAACAATAATCAACTAGCATAGGAAGGCAAAACAAGCATAACTTCAAGATTTTAAGCACATAGAGAGGAAACTTGATATCATTGCAACTCCTACAAGCATATATTCCTCCCTAATAATAATTTTCAGTAGCATCATGAATGAGTTCAACAATATAACCAGCACATAAAGCATTCTTTTCATGATCTACTTGCATAGAAATTTTACTACTCTCCACATAAGCAAATTTATTCTCATCAATAGTAGTGGGAGCAATCTCAACAAAATAACTATCATGTGAAGCATAATCCAACTGAAAACTAAAATCATGATGACAAGTTTCATGGTTATCATTATTCTTAATAGCATACAAGTCATCACAATAATCATCATAGATAGCAATTTTCTTCTCATAATCAATTGGAACCTCTTCCGAAATAGTGGATTCATCACTAAATAAAGTCATGACCTCTCCAAATCCACTTTCATCAATATAATCATCATAAATAGGAGTCATGCTTTCATCATAATAAATATTCTCATCAAAACTCGGGGGACAAAAATATCATCTTCATCAAACATAGCTTCCCCAAGCTTGTGGCTTTGCATATCATTAGCATCACGGATATTCAAGGAATTCATACTAACAACATTACAATCATGCTCATCATTCAAATATTTTATGCCAAACATTTTATAGACTTCTTCTTCTAGCACTTGAGCACAATTTTCCTTACCATCATTCTCACGAAATATATTAAAAAGATGAAGCATATAAGGCAAACTCGATTCCATTTTTTTGTAGTTTTCTTTTATAGACTAAATTAGTGATAAAACAAGAAACTAAAAGATTCGATTGCAAGATCTAAAGATATACTCCCTCCATTCCGAATTACTTGTCGTAGAAATGGATGTATCTAGAACTAAAAAATGTCTAGATACATCCATTTCTACGACAAGTAATTCCGAATGGAGGGAGTACATTCAAGCACTCACCTCCCCGGCAACAGCGCCAGAAATGAGCTTGATGTCTACTACGCAACCTTCTCCTTGTAGACGTTGTTGGGCCTCCAAGTGCAGAGGTTTGTAGGATAGTAGCAAATTTCCCTCAAGTGGATGACCTAAGGTTTATCAATCCCTGGGAGGTGTAGGATGAAGATGGTCTCTCTCAAACAACCCTACAACCAAATAACAAAGAGTCTCTTGTGTCCCCAACACACCCAATACAATGGTAAATTGTATAGGTGCACTAGTTCGGTGAAGAGATGGTGATACAAGTGCAATATGGATGGTAGATATAGGTATTTATAATCTGAAAATATAAAAACAGCAAGGTAACAAGTGATAAAAGTGAGCATAAACGGTATTGCAATGCTAGGAAACAAGGCCTAAGGTTCATACTTTCACCAATGCAAGTTCTCTCAACAATAATAACATAATTAGATCATATAACAATCCCTCAACATGCAACAAAGAGTCACTCCAAAGCCACTAATAGCGGAGAACAAACGAAGAGATTATGGTAGGGTACGAAACCACCTCAAAGTTATCCTTTCTGTTCTATCTATTCAAGAGTCTGTAGTAAAATAACATGAAGCTATTCTTTCCGTTCGATCTATCATAGAGTTCATACTAGAATAACACCTTCAGACACAAATCAACCAAAACTCTAATGTCACCTAGATACTCCATTGTCACCTCAAGTATCCGTGGGCAGGATTATACGATATGCATCACACAATCTTAGATTCATCTATTCAACCAACACAAAGTACTTCAAAGAGTGCCCCAAAGTTCCTACCGAAGAGTCAAGACGAAAACGTGTGCCAACCCCTATGCATAGATTCCCAAGGTCATGGAACCCGCAAGTTGATCACCAAAACATACATCAAGTGGATCACGTGAATATCCCATTGTCACCATAGATAAGCACGGCAAGACATTGTAACGCCCCGAGACCGACGCTCCAGAAGACTTCCAGCTATTCCGAGTTTCACCGTGTGTTCCTTTTGTGCTTGCTCTTTTATTTTTGCATTTCATCATGTCATCTCTTGCATTACATCATGTAATCACGCCATCAATTTCTCAAACCAACTAAAACTCAAACAAATTGCATGGGTCTTTGATCCATTTAAATTGAGGGAATTCACATGGTGATTTCTCTTTATAACATATCCTCCTAATATTTATGGATCTATTATAAATATTCCATTAATTTGGAATTTACCACAACACACGTGCATGTTAAATCCCTTGGCCTTTCCTTCTTCGAGTTTTGACACCCTAACCTTGCCTATAATTCTTTTCCCATTTATCGAGGCTCTTTCTAAATTCTCAACATTTTTGGATCTACCAAATACCCACTTCCTTCCTACACTCATTTGAATTAAATTCAAATGAGTTTGAATTCAACTTCACGCCCATGCTCACTTTCTAGTTTTCTTGGATCAAGCTCATTTTTATGAGTCCAGGAAAATTGTCCTCCTGCTCAAATTCTTTCCCTAACCTCTCTTTCCTTTCTTTCTCATCTCTATTTTGTTTTTATTTATTTATTTTTAGAGTGAGAGAGAGCCCAGCAGCCAGGCCGGCTTGTTTCCCCGCAGTCCTTTTGGCCCAAAGCCCAGTCAACCCTTTCTAACCCTAGCCAGCCTCCCCGATCCCCTTGACACCCTCGATCCCCATCTCCGTTCCGCAGCGCCGCCATCCCTCCTGCTCGATCTCCCCGCTCGCTGACCTCCTCTCTGCCCATCCCCTGTCCCTCTCCTCCCTCGCGCCGCCAAAGGAGCCCCTCTCCTCGATCTTCCCCTTCCCCTCCTATGCGCCTCCTGCTTGCCTTCCATGGCGCCCCGCATCTGCCGCGCCTCGCCCTTCACCGCTCGTGATGCCCGTTGGCTCCGGCAAGCATTGCGCCGGCGAGCCCCTCCAGGACTCCTTCTTCTACTCCTCGCCTGTGACCCGAGCTATGTGCTCATGGTCTGGCCGCCTCCCTCCGCTGCCAGTCCAACCATGTCCATGGCGTGGGCCGCTCGGCCTGCTCGTCACTGTTGCTCCACCAACGCGCAGCCCTCGACCTCCCCTCGCTCTCGCACTCCGCGCTCGCCGGAGAAGAGAACCAGGCCGGAGCCCCGTCGGCCTCCTCGCCGCCGTCGCACCCCCTTCCATCAGCACTCGCACCCAAGCTGCTCCACCCCTTGCTTCGCCTCGTGCCCGACGGCTTGACCGACGCTGCCCTGCACCAACTCGTGTGTCCGCGCGTGTAGCTAGGACTGCCATGGCTAAGAGTTTTTCATGCATCGGCGGGAGCTCCTCCAATTGTTGCCCCGTACACCGCTTTGCTGCTGCCGCTGGATCGCTGAGACTGATCCCCCGAGGAACCTTGTGTTCAACTACACAACGAGCGTCAAGTACCACTACAACCCATGTTTGACTACGTGGATTCGCCAAGTACCACGACGACCATCGCTTGCAAAGTTTGGCTACATCACGGAGATATGTACAATTACGCGGTTTTGCCAAGTGCCACGTCGAACCATGAAGTTCCTCAAGATACCAAGTACCTCTACTGACGGCCACGAACATCTACGTAACGTGTACAATTACCGTCGCCGTGTACCACTACTTCCACTACCGTCGCCGTTTATGACTACTTCCACTACCGTCGTGAGAACAAATACTTCCACTATGACCGTCCCGAGAACGTCTACTTCCCCTACACCGCATCGAACTCGATCCGCCCCGAAAATGCACGCCTCGAAGGTATAACCCCGAGACGACCGCCCGTGAATGTATGCTTGTGTGTTGTATGAGATGCTCGAGATTGCACCGTATCCGAGAGAGGTCTTTGCACGTTCCTCGTTTGCCATGCCGACGTCCCGTGGGAACCCGGAATCCGGGATCACCCCGCCATCTTTTGCATGTTTCGCACATCCACATCTTTGTTTGCGCCGGTCGCTCAATGAGTTGTCGGATCATCGAAATGTTGTCGTGGCACCATTTCCGTTATCGTTGCCGTGACACCCCTTTCATTCCGCCATGGTGACCAAATGCTTCATAACATGCTCATCAGCATTTTCATAAAATTGCATACAACTTGTATATGTCATCCGCATCATGATAACAACATTTAAAATGTTTAAATTTGTGCTTGCATTAAATTGCTAAATAACATATGGGGATTTTCCGGAATTGTTGTTTGTTGTTCCGGCCTCATTTAAACTTGCCTAAATAGGTGGTTTGCTCATGTTTCACCTTTTGCCATGTTTAACAATATTTAATATTGTTGGGTACATAAACGAGAGAGAACTAAATCAATGCATGTGGTGTTTTGTCAATATGCAACTCGTTGCATATTGAGCTCCACTTAACTTTTAGTATTGTTTGTGCACTTTGCCATGCCATGCCTCATTAAATCGGACATGCACCATACTTGATTGTGCATCATGCCATGATTATGCTTGTGTGTTTACCATGTTGTATGCTTCTTTCTCATTTGCTTCTCTCGTTAGCTTCGGTTTCGTTCCGGAGTTGTGAGGATTCGTTCGACTACGTCTGTTTCTCTTCTTCATGGACACGTTCTTCTTCCTTGCGGGATTTCAGGCAAGATGACCATTACCCTCGGCATCACTTCTATCTTTGCTTGCTAGTTGCTTCGTTCTATCGCTATGTTGTGCTACCTATCACTTGTTCTTCAAGCCTCCCAAATTGCCATGTCAGCCTCTAACCTTTCCACCATTCCTAGCAAACCGTTGTTTGGCTATGTTACCGCTTTGCTCAGCCCCTCTTATAGTGTTGTTAGTTGCAGGTGAAGTTGAAGATTGCTCCATGTTGGATCGGATTATGTTGGGATATCACAATATCTCTTATTTAATTAATGCATCTATATACTTGGTAAAGGGTGGAAGACTCGGCCTTATGCCTGGTGTTTTGTTCCACTCTTGCCGCCATAGTTTCCGTCATACTAGTGTTATGTTCCTTGATTATGTGTTCCTTACGCGGTTGGGTGATTTATGGGACCCCCTTGACAGTTCGCTTTGAATAAAACTCCTCTAGCAAGGCCCAACCTTGGTTTTAACATTTGCCACCTTAGCCTTTTTCCCTTGGGTTCTGCAGACTCAAGGGTCATCTTTATTTTACCCCCCCCCCCGGGACAGTGCTCCTCCGAGTGTTGGTCCAAACTAGAGCACCGTGCGGTACCATTCCTTGGCAACTTGGATTACGTCGGTACCTGTACGCTTAGCTTATCTGGTGTGCCCTGAGAACGAGATATGTGCAGCTCCTATCGGGATTTGTCGGCACAGCGGGTGGTCTTGCTGGTCTTGTTTTACCATTATCGAAATGTCTTGTAAACCGGGATTTCGAGTCTGATCGGGTCTTCCTAGGAGAAGGAATATCCTTCCTTGACCATGAGAGCTTATGATGGGCTAAGTTGGGACACCCCTGCAGGGTATTATCTTTCGAATGTCGTGCCCGCGGTTATGTGGCAGATGGGAATTTGTTAACGTCCGGTAGTAGAGAACTTGACACTTGACTTAATTAAAATGCATCAACCGCGTCTGTAGCCGTGATGGTCTCTTTTCGGCGGAGTCCGGGAAGTGAACACGGTTTTGGGTTATGTTGGACGTAAGTAGGAGTTCAGGATCACTTCTTGATCATTGCTAGCTTCATGACCGTTCCGTTTGCTCTCTTCTCGCTCTTATTTGCGTATGTTAGCCACCATATTTCCTTAGTGCTTTCTGCAACTCCACCTCATTACCACTTCCTACCCATAAGCTTAAATAGTCTTGATCTCGTGGGTTTTGAGATTGCTGAGTCCTCGTGACTCACCAGATACTATCACAACAGTTGCAGGTGCAGATGATACCAGTGCAGGTAATGCAACCGAGCTCAAATGGGAGCTCAACGAAGATCTTGGTCGTTGCTATGTTTCGTTTCATGTTGATCAGTAGTGGAGCCCAGTTGGGACGATTGGGGATCTAGCAGTTGGGTTATCTTCTTTTCTTTTGGCTTCGTTCATAGTCGGACTATGCGTGTGCTCGGAATGATGTGTGAATTATATGTTCATTGTGTGAAGTGGCGATTGTAAGCCAACTCTTTATCCCATTCTTGTTCATTACATGGGATTGTATGAAGATGACCCTTCTTGCGACAAAACCACAATGCGGTTATGCCTCTAAGTCGTGCTTCGACACCTGGGAGATATAGCCGCATCGTGGGTGTTACAAGTTGGTAATCAGAGCCATCCCCGACTTAGGAGCCCTCTGCTTGATCGAATCATTGGCGTTGCTGAGTCTAAAAAAATGTTTTGAGTCTTAGGATTATATATATCGGAGAGTAGGATTCTTTTTACTCCTCAGTCCCTTCGTCGCTCTTGTGAGGTCTCCTGACGTAGATGTTTTGACTTTCCTCTCCTCAAATTTCACTAAAAAAAATTAGGATCACGCGGGTATCTTGGAATCGTTCCGATGGTTTTGTGACGAGAATATTGTTCTTGGTGCCTCCTGTCTTTTATGTGGCAGTGACCCGGGGAGTTGAGCTCTGAGGTGTTGTCGTCATAACTTTATCATTGCAGTTCTGGAATACCTGAGTTTTGCCGACATCGAAAATCTCTTTTATGCAGTTGTTGGTGAGATAACCTCGACGCCACCCAGTACTGGGGCGGGAGTTCGGGAGTATTGCCATAGCTTGTATAATGGATGCTTTTCGAAGGTTGAGGTACACGATTTCCGAAGGTTTCTTGGTTATGTGTTGACGGATGGATACAGCTTGGATGTAGGGATTGTTAGTTTTGGGTGAGATATATATTGCTTCCCCTGTATCCCCAACACCAGATTGCATAACCATAAAGTTTCAGGAGTTTTATAGGTGGGAATTCAAGTAGCCCTAGTTTTTTTTCTTTCCAACAGATGCATAATATAAGATTGGTGTTCGACGTCTAGTGGTCCGCCTATCCACGTCGTTTTTACAGTGGTCTCATTGTGTCTTAAAGAACCCTTGGCTATGCTGGTTCGGGGACACTTTGATGTCATGTGCACTGCCTTGTACATGATGGTGTTGTACGATCGAGCCCGTGTGGGCCCCACCATGAAAACTTCGGATGAAATCTCTATCATATGTTTGTTCCGGCTTATTCTGCAAGCCAATCCTTTCTTTTGTTTTATTTGTGGTATTCGAGTTGCTTCAATGTCAAGTGTTGATTCCATACCTTTCCTAAACGTTGTTCTCATATTGCTATGTGAATACTAATCCTTCTTGATCATCGAGATTGTCATGTCAATTCTTTTCGACCGGTGTGCTTCTCTTCAAGTGGATCTGAACATTTCAACATTCGCAAGATCAATTCTAAGTTTTCTCAATGGTATCCATTCCATCTGCCCCAAGTTGCCTTTGTTTTTTCCGCCCTCCCACCCTTAACTTCAAGGACTCATATATGTTAATCAAGTATCTATTTATTCATGTGAAGTCTCTTCACTCTTTTCAATCAATGTTCTTACCCGGTGATTATCACGAAGTTGGCCAGGAGTTTCAAGTTCGTCATTCTTCGTTATTTTTCTTCTCCGGTGGATTCAAGTCAAGTTTTCGGTGTTGATCATATCCCTTTCCTCGTTTCTAATGCTTTCTCATGCCAGTGCACCTCTTAATCTTTCACCTCTCACTATTCATTTGTTCCGGAGTGCAAAGATATCTCGAAAGATTAGTTAACATTCAAAATCCGTTCAAGTTATTTCGAGGTTGTTATCTCATTCAAGTCATTTAATTCAACCGGTGCAATTTCCCTTTCAAGCAATCATTCAACGGTGTTTTCTTTTGAGTGGGCCCTAACCCACAGGTCTTTTCCCAGGATCTTACCTGACTCTTCTAATTATCAGGAGCTATTCTCAAATTCATTTACAAGTTTGATGTAAGAATGAAATTTCATCAGTCAGATGCCATCTTCAAGATCGTTTTCAAATTCTTTTCATCTTTGGCTCAACCTTTTTTATTTTAATCCTTCCGGAGTGTCTCAACAATTCATGGTGGTGTTTCTCATCATCATTCTCGAATATTGAAGACCGAAGAAGGATTTCTCTTAAATCTTGCTCCATTCTCTTCAAGATTCATGGTTCTAGCTTGATGCCATCCTTTCATAATTGTTTTGATTGTGAAAATTCTTTTCACCCATCCGGAGCATTATCACACCCAATATGCGACCCTATCCAAAAGGAACTTGAAGGTCCCACCAAGGATAGACCCGCATATTGAAACGCTTTTGCAAGGTGGATATCATTACATCAACATTACATAATAGATGGGGATACATACAAGAGGCATACAATGCCACAAGAATACATCAATACATCACAATACATAAGAGCATCATCCGATTATGGATGAAACACAAACAAAAACTCAAATGACATCCACCCTGCTAGCCCAGGCTGCCGACCCGGAACCTATCCCCTGATCGAAGAAGAAGCAGAAGAAGAACTCCAAGACAAGCAAACATCGCTCTCGCGTCATGATCATCGCATGAACCTGTACATGCAACTGTTGTTGTAGTAATCTGTGAACCACGTGGACTCAGCAATCCCATTACCATGGGTATCAAGACTAGCAAAGCTTAATGGGAAAGGAAGGGGTAAAGTGGTGAGGCTGCAGCAGCGACTAAGCATATATGGTGGCTAAAATACGCAAATAAGAGCGAGAAGAGAGCAAATGGAACGGTCCTCAACTAGTAATGATCAAGAAGTGATCCTGAACTCCTACTTACGTCAAACATAACACTGAAACCGTGTTCACTTCCCGGACTCCGCCGAGAAGAGACCATCACGGCTACACACGCGGTTGATGCGTTTTAATTCGGATCTGGTGTCAAGTTATTTACAACCGGACATTAACAAATTCCCATCTGCCTATAACCGCAGGCACGGCTTTCGAAAGATTATACCCTGCAGGGGTGTCCCAACTTAGCCCATGACAAGCTCTCGCGATCAACGAAGGAATAGACCTTCGACCCGATCAGACTCGGAATCCCGGTTTACAAGACATTTCGACAATGGTAAAACAAGACCAGCAAGACCGCCCGATACGCCGACAATCCCGATAGGAGCTGCACATATCTCGTTCTCAGGGCAACACCGGATAAGCGAAGCGTACAGGAACCGACGTAACCCAAGTTGCCAAGGGATGTCCCCGCACGGTGCTCTAGTTTGGACCAACACTTAGACAAGCACTAGCCCAGGGGGGGCTGTAATAAAGATGACCCTTGGGTTAATTACTCCCAAGGGAAATGTAGGTGGTGGTGAGGCAAATGGTAAAACCAAGGTTGGGCCTTGTTGGAGGAGTTTTATTCAAAGCGAACTGTCAAGGGGGTCCCATAAATCACCCGACCACGTAAGGAACGCAAAATCCGGGAACATAACACCGGTATGACGGAAACTAGGGGGAAAAGAGTGGAACAAAACACCAGGCATAAGGCCGAGCCTTCCACCCTTAACCAAATATATAGATGCATTAATAATATAAGAGATATTGTGATATCCCAACCAAAATCCTGTCCACCATGGAGAAATCTTCAACTTCACCTGCAACTAGCAACGCTATAAGAGGGGCTGAGCAAAAGCGGTAACATAGCCAAGCAATGGTTTGCTAGGAAGGGTGTCAAAGGTTAGAGGTTCATGACAATTTGGGAGGCTTGAAGAGCAACAGATAGGTAACGTAGCATAGCGACAGAATGAAGCAACTAGAATAGCAATGATAGTAGTGAGATCCAGGGTAGCGGTCATCTTGCCTGAAATCCCGCTCGGAAGAAGAACGAGTCCATGAAGAAGACAATCGGAAGTAGTCGAACAAATCCTCACAATCCCAACGTTACCGGAACTAAGAAGCAACACTGGAAAGAAGCAAGCAACATAGTAAACACACGGCATAATCATGGCATGATGCACAATCAAGTATGATGCATGTCCGGTTAAAGAGGCAAGGCATGGCAAAGTGCAACAAACAATACTACAAGTTAAGTGGAGCTCAATATGCAACGAGTTGCATATTGACGAAACACCACATTTGAGTTATTTAGTTCGCTCTCGTTTAGGTACTCAACAATAATAAATGTTGTTAAACATGGCAAGAGGTGAAACATAATAAAACTACCTATCTAAGCAAGTTTAAATGAGGCCGGAACAACAAAACAACAATTCCGAAAAATCCCCATGTGCATATTTTAGATTCGGTACTGTTCTGCCCTAAACACAATTTTATTGTTGTTAAACAGGAAAAAAAAGTGGACCATGTTAAACTAGGCATTTTTCCACCCCATTTACATATAAAGTTTATTTAAAATGGAGCTATGGTTATTTAGTTATGAAATAAATCATTTTAGCATGGCATTATGCAAAATTAAATAAACAGCAAGTTTAAACATTTTTAACATAGATGAAAGTGACATATTATCAATCTACACAATTTTCTGAGCATATTACATGTATAAACTATTTACATATGATGCACGGTTAATGAGTTTTTAAATGCATGAACATGGAGGGGTTTTCTGAAAAATTGGCAATCTCTGGATAATGCTAAAAACGCAACAGGGAAAAAAACATGCATCAGGCTGAAACTGCAGGCTGGCCCAACAGGAGAAAAAAACAAAAGGAGGGGGCGCTGGGGGTGGCCTCACCTAGTGGGCTGAGGCCCAGTCGGTGGAAGAGGTAGGCCGGGATAGGCCAGCGGGGCAAGCGGGCCGGCTGGAAGGGGCGCTGGACCTTGGCGCGGATCTGGAGGCCCGCTGGGCTGAAGCGGGCCAACGCGCTGGGCCGGGGCGCTGAGGAGGCCCACGCGGTTGATGCAGGGCGTCGTCCTCCTTAATCCAGAGGGGATCGAGGGAAGGCAGCAGGGACGGGCCGCAGCGCAATGCCGGCGAGGTCCGGCGCCGGGGAGGCCAAAAGGAGGCCGGAGCTGCGGGATCCGGCTGGCACGGCGCCAGATCCGTCGCGGGAGGAGGCCGGAGGGGCTCCTGCGACGAGAACCGAGCAGCGGCGGCGAGCTCCTGCGAGATCCCTGCAGGAGAGAGAGGGAGTGAGGCAGCGAGAGGGAGAGAAGGAGGAGAAGGGGCGGGAGACGGCGGAGGCGGCGACCTGGGATGGCGGAGATGGCGGCTCCGGCGAGGGAGGCTGTAACGGCGGCACAGGGCACGATCTGGATCGGGAGCTCCTCTCCCGATCTGGATCGCTCGGGCGAGCAGGGAGGCGGCACGGTTCGGGCGCCGATGGGCTTCCAGGGCCCGAACTGGGCTTCGGCGGGCCCTCGGCGGTGGGACGGGGAGGCAGGGCGTCGTGGCGCGTGCTGAGAGGCTGGAGGGCGTCGGCTGGAGGCGGCGCGCCCACTGGCGACTCGCCAAGTGGCGCTGAGGAGGTGGCCGGCGCAGAAATGGAGGAGGGAGGCGGCTAGAGGCGCGGATTTCGAGGCTGGGGGGTTAGGACGACCAAATTTGGAAGGAGGGGGGTTTAAATAGGAAAGGGGGGCTAGGGTTTAGTCTCTAGGGGGTTTTGGAGCGTTTCGGGGCCCCAGATCGACATCGGATGGCTCCGGATTAAGGGGGGTTTAGGTGGGCTGCAGGTGGGCTGAGAAGAGGGGTTGGGCTGAGAGAAGAGGAGAGAAAGAGAGGCCCGGCGGCAGTTTCAGAGACCGAAACGTCCGACGAAGGTACCGGCAACGGTACCGCTATGAGTTTAATGGTTGGGCTATCAAACGAGCTCCGAATGCAACAAAACATGGCAGGCGCTCTGTCTACACTATAATAAGACCGCATGACAAGTTGCATCCCATTCCGAGAACATCTTTATGCCACTTATAGAATAATATTTCGGAGGTGCCGCGGGCGCGTGCGAGTGTGTCTGTGCTCAGAACAGACAACGGAGAGAACCGGCGAAACCCGAACGGATGCAAGTTTTGAAAAACATGCGGATGAAATGCAGGTGATGACATGAGATGAGATGCATAACAAGAACCAAATGCAAAACAACAGACAAAACCCAACCACGGAGGAAGTAATAAATCACGTCTCCGGAAAAGGCAAGAGTTGGAGTTACGAATATGGAAAGTTGCATCCGGGGCGTTACAAGCATTTCATGAGTTGTTTCCATTTCTTTGCTCCGAAGGCCATCATGTCATAATTCTTCATTCTCAGCTTTCAACTCTCGTTCTCCAAATCTTACCGGTGGATCATTCAAGTTTACTCTAGTCAGCTCATGATCTCTTTGTTCTCTTGTATCTAAATTCTGTCAAGTATCTTCATTCATTTTCCAATTCTTCCCGGTGAATTGTGCCTTTGTTACTTTCATTTTCAATTCTTACGGTGGTTCGTTCAAGAGTTCTCTTCCTTGGTTATCATTCATTCTTTCATTGTTTCAATCCCGCCGGTGGTTCCATCAATACCTTCTTAAGTTTATGCTATATCTCTCTTAATCCTTTCTACGAGAATAAGTAGTATGCCAAATCCGTTGCTTGTTATCAATTTAATATGGTGAAGGATATGCATAACATAATTCTTATTCTTGTTTCATCCAAGTGATTAATTCCTTCTTTCGGAGTTCGTTCATAATATCAATTCTCGGTTCCAAGTTATTCATCTTTCTTGTCCGGAGTTCAAAGTTTATTCATTTTGTAGCTCCATCTAAATCATCGCAAGGCTTCACCTTGTGTTTTCAACTTTCCTTTCGTTTGATCATTCTTTTATTACCGGAGTTCTTCTTCGAGGCTCTGCATGGTGGTTCGTCAAGGATTCTTTTCATTCTTCAATTGTTCTTCAAGATTTCTCTTGAAGTTAACATCCACCAAGCTATACTCAAAATAAACATGGTGCCCAACACATGTTTTGTTTTGAGGAGTTCAAGCATTCTTTATCGTGCATTCCAAAGTGCAATTCTCCTACCTTATCTTTTCGGATGGTGTTATATCACTCTTGACAATTTCCTTCTTGTTTCATGATTCATATGTTATCAAGAATGAGGTATTTTAAATCCATCAAACTCTTTGTTGTAGATATCTTGGGATATATTTCACCTAAAGCCTTCCATTGGGAATGTTGCTATTTGTGGTGCTTATCAATGATCCAAGCTTTCTCCATATCCTTCTTGGTGAAAGAGGTTTTTCATCTCTTCGTTGATCTCAAGCAAGCAATTGTTTCTGTTAGTGGCCGGTTGTCACCTCATAATTTTGAGATGTTTTCCATAAGCCCACAACAAGCTTGTGCTTTTCGTTGTTCATTTTCCAACAACTCCGTTAAATCCTACTTTGCAAGGATGCGTTCAAGTTCATTTGTGGCAAAAGTTGTCATTTTCTTCTCCGTCCCTTTATCCCAACAATCTAGCTTCTATTCTTTCGTTCCGGAGGCATTGTGATGTTGCTCTCTTCACCCATCACCTCGTTTTGTCAAGATCATGTTCTTTTTTTGCTTATCCATTTAACCGGAGTGGTTTCGAATTCTATCGTGTCCATTAAACTCTTGATTCATGTCTTTGCAACTTTCAAGTTCTTGTAATGTTCCTTGTTCCTCTTTTCTAACGGATTGTTTGCAATCTCGTTCATCTCCTTTGTATTCTTTCTTTCAATTTGTTCAACCTCTCAAGGTTCATGGTTTCACTCTTTTGTCGAAGAAGCAACTTAGTTTTACCTCTTCTCTTCCTCTTCCGTTTTCTCTCTGGTGCCATCCTAGATCTTGGGACGAGATCCTCTTGTAGTGGTGGAGTGTTGTAACGCCCCAAGACCGACGCTCCAGAAGACTTCCAGCTATTCCGAGTTTCGCCACTTTTGTGCTTGCTCTTTTATTTTTGCATTTCATCATGTCATCTCTTGCATTGCATCATGTCATCACGCCATCAATTTCTCAAACCAACTAAAACTCAAACAAATTGCATGGGTCTTTGATCCATTTAAATCGAGGGAATTCACATGGTGATTTCTCTTTATAACATATCCTCCTAATATTTATGGAGCTATTATAAATATTCCATTAATTTGGAATTTACCACAACACACGTGCATGTTAAATCCCTTGGCCTTTCCTTCTTCGAGTTTTGACACCCTAACCTTGCCTATAATTCTTTTCCCATCTATCGAGGCTCTTTCTAAATTCTCAACATTTTTGGATCTACCAAATACCCACTTCCTTCCTACACTCATTTGAATTAAATTCAAATGAGTTTGAATTCAACTTCACGCCCATGCTCACTTTTTAGTTTTCTTGGATCAAGCTCATTTTTATGAGTCCAGGAAAATTGTCCTCCTGCTCAAATTCTTTCCCTAACCTCTCTTTCCTTTCTTTCTCATCTCTATTTTGTTTTTATTTATTTATTTTTAGAGTGAGAGAGAGCCCAGCAGCCAGGCCGGCTTGTTTCCCCGCAGTCCTTTTGGCCCAAAGCCCAGTCAACCCTTTATAACCCTAGCTAGCCTCCCTGATCCCCTTGACCCCCTCGATCCCCATCTCCGTTCCGCAGCGCCGCCATCCCTCCTGCTCGATCTCCTTGCTCGATGGCCTCCTCTTGGTCCATCCCCTCTCCCTCTCCTCCCTCGCGCCGCCAGAGGATCCCGTCTCCTCGATCTTCCCCTTCCCCTCCTGTGCGCCTCCTGCTTGCCTTCCATGGCGCCCCGCATCTACCACGCCTCGCCCTTCGCCGCTCGTGCTGCCCGCTGGCTCCAGCAAGCATTGCGTCGGCGAGCCCCTCCAGGACTCCTTCTTCTCCTCCTCGCCTGCGACCCGAGCTATGTGCTCGTGGCCTAGCTGCCTCCCTCCGCTGCCAGTCCAACCCTGTCCATGGCGTGGGCCGCTCGGCCTACTCGTCGCCGTTGCTCCACCCACGCGCAGCCCTCGACCTCCCCTCGCTCTCGCGCTCCGCCCTCACCGGAGAAGAGAACCAGGCCGGAGCCCCGTCGGCCTCCTCGCCACCGTCGCGCCCCCTTCCATCAGCACCCGCACCCAAGCTGCTCCACCCCTTGCTTCGCCTCGTGCTCGACTGCTTGACCAACGCTGCCCTGCACCAGCTCGTGTGTCCGTGCATGTAGCCAGGACTGCCATGGCTAAGAGTTTTCCATGCGTCGCCGGGAGCTCCTCCAATTGTTGCCCCGTACCCCGCTTTGCTGCTGCCGCTGGATCGCCAAGACCGATCCCGCGAGGAACCTTGTGTTCAACTACACAACGAGCGTCAAGTACCACTACAACCCATGTTTGACTACGTGGATTCGCCAAGTACCACGACGACCATCGCTTGCCAAGTTTGGCTACATCACGGAGATATGTACAATTACGCGGTTTCGCCAAGTGCCACGTCGAACCATGAAGTTCCTCAAGATACCAAGTACCTCTACCGACGGCCCCGAACATCTACGTAACGTGTACAACTACCGTTGCCATGTACCACTACTTCCACTACCGTCGCCGTGTACGACTACTTCCACTACCGTCGCGAGAACAACTACTTCCACTATGACCGTCCCGAGAACGTCGACTTCCCCTACACCGCATCGAACTCGATCCGCCCCGAAAATGCACGCTTCGAAGGTATAACCCCGAGACGACCGCCCGTGAATGTATGCTTGTGTGTTGTATGAGATGCTCGAGATTTGCACCGTGTCCGAGAGAGGTCTTTGCATGTTCCTCGTTTGCCATGCCGCCGTCCCGTGGGAACCCGGAATCCGGGATCACCCCGCCATCTTTTGCATGTTTCGCCCATCCACATCTTTGTTTGCACCGGTCGCTCAATGAGTTGTCGGATCATCGAAATGTTGCCGTGGCACCATTTCCGTTGTCGTTGCTGTGACACCCCTTTTGTTCTGCCAAGGTGACCAAATGCTTCATAACATGCTCATGTCAGCATTTTCATAAAATTGCATACAACTTGTATATGTCATCCGCATCATCATAACAACATTTAAAATGTTTAAATTTGTGCTTGCATTAAATTGCTAAATAACATATGGGGATTTTCCGGAATTGTTGTTTGTTGTTCTGGCCTCATTTAAACTTGCCTAATAGGTGGTTTGCTCATGTTTCACCTTTTGCCATGTTTAACAATATTTAATATTGTTGGGTACATAAACGAGAGAGAACTAAATTAATGCATGTGGTGTTTTGTCAATATGCAACTCGTTGCATATTGAGCTCCACTTAACTTGTAGTATTGTTTGTGCACTTTGCCATGCCATGCCTCATTAAACCGGACATGCATCATACTTGATTGTGCATCATGCCATGATTATACTTGTGTGTTTACCATGTTGTATGCTTCTTTCCGGTTTGCTTCTCTCGTTAGCTTCCGTTTCTTTCCGGAGTTGTTAGGATTCGTTCGACTACGTCCATTTGTCTTCTTCATGGAGTCGTTCTTCTTCCTTGCAGGATTTCAGGCAAGATGACCATTACCCTCGACATCACTTCTATCTTTGCTTGCTAGTTGCTTCGTTCTATCACTATGTTGTGCTACCTATCACTTGTTCTTCAAGCCTCCAAAATTGCCATGTCAGCCTCCAACCTTTCCACCCTTCCTAGCAAACCGTTGTTTGGCTATGTTACCGCTTTGCTCAGCCCCTCTTATAGTGTTGTTAGTTGCAGGTGAAGTTGAAGATTGCTCCATGTTGGATCAGATTATGTTGGGATATCACAATATCTCTTATTTAATTAATGCATCTATATACTTGGTAAAGGGTGGAAGACTCGGCCTTATGCCTGGTGTTTTGTTCCACTCTTGCCGCCATAGTTTCCGTCATACCGGTGTTATGTTCCTTGATTATGCATTCCTTACGTGGTTGGGTGATTTATGGGACCCCCTTGACAGTTTGCTTTGAATAAAACTCCTCCAGCAAGGCCCAACCTTGGTTTTAACATTTGCCACCTAAGCCTTTTTCCTTGGGTTCTGCAGACTCAAGGGTCATCTTTATTTTACCCCCCCCCGGGCCAGTGCTCCTCCGAGTGTTGGTCCAAACTAGAGCACCGTGCTGTACCATTCCTTGGCAACTTGGATTACATCGGTACCTGTACGCTTAGCTTATCCGGTGTGCCCTAAGAACGAGATATGTGCAGCTCCTATCGGGATTTGTTGGCACAACGGGTGGTCTTGCTGGTCTTGTTTTACCATTTTCGAAATGTCTTGTAAACCGGGATTCCGAGTCTGATCGGGTCTTCCTGGGAGAAGGAATATCCTTCGTTGACCGTGAGAGCTTATGATGGGCTAAGTTGGGACACCTCTGCAGGGTATTATCTTTCGAAAGCTGTGCCCGCGGTTATGTGGCAAATGGGAATTTGTTAACGTCCGGTTGTAGAGAACTTGACACTTGACTTAATTCAAATGCATCAACCGTGTGTGTAGCCGTGATGGTCTCTTTTCGGCGGAGTCCGGGAAGTGAACACGGTTTTGGGTTATGTTCGACGTAAGTAGGAGTTCAGGATCACTTCTTGATCATTGCTAGCTTCACGACCGTTCCGTTTGCTCTCTTCTCGCTCTTATTTGCGTATGTTAGCCACCATATTTGCTAAGTGCTTGCTGCAACTCCACCTCATTACCACTTCCTACCCATAAGCTTAAATAGTCTTGATCTCGCGGGTTCTGAGATTGCTGATCCTCGTGACTCACCAGATGCTATCACAAAAGTTGCAGGTGCAGATGACACCAGTGCAGGTAATGCAACCGAGCTCAGATGGGAGCTCAACAAGGATCTTGGTCGTTGCTATGTTTCGTCTCATGTTGATCAGTAGTGGAGCCCAGTTGGGACGATCGGGGATCTAGCAGTTGGGTTATCTTATTTTCTCTTGGCTTCGTCCGTAGTCGGACTATGCTTGTGCTCGGAATGATGTATGAATTATATGTTCATTGTGTGAAGTGGCGATTGTAAGCCAACTCTTTATCCCATTCTTGTTCATTACATGGGATTGTATGAAGATGACCCTTCTTGTGACAAAACCACAATGCGGTTATGCCTCTAAGTCGTGCTTCGACACGTGGGAGATATAGCCGCATCGTGGGTGTTACAGACATACATCAAGTGTTCTCAAATCCTTAAAGACTCAATCCAATAAGATAACTTCAAAGGGAAAACTCAATCCATTACAAGAGAGTAGATGGGGAGAAACATCATAAGATCCAACTATAGTAGCAAAGCTCGTGATACATCAAGATCGTGCCAAATCAAGAACAGGAGAGAGAAAGAGAGAGATCAAACACATAGCTACTGGTACATACCCTCAGCCCCGAGGGTGAACTACTCCCTCCTCGTCATGGAGAGCGTCAGGATGATGAAGATGGCCACCGGTGAGGGATCCCCCCTCCGGCAGGGTGCCGGAATGGGCTCCCGAGAGGTTTTGGTGGCTACAGAGGCTTGCGGCGGTGGAACTCCCGATCTATCTTGTTCCTTAAAGGTTTTAGGGTATATGGACTTATATAGGCGAAAGAAGTCGGTCAGGGGAGCCATGAGGGGCCCACGAGGGTGGAGGGCGCGCCTAGGGGGGTGGGCGCGTCCCCCTGCCTCGTGGCCTCCTTGAAGCTTCCTTGACTTCAGCTCCAAGTCTCCTGGATCATGTTCGTTCCAAAAATCACGCTCCCGAAGGTTTCATTCCGTTTGGACTCCGTTTGATATTCCTTTTCTTCGAAATACTGAAATAGGCAAGAAAACAACAATATGGGCTGGGCCTCCGGTTAGTAGGTTAGTCCCAAAAATGATATAAAAGTGTAAAGTAAAGCCCATAAACATCCAAAACGGGTAATATAATAGCATGGAACAATCAAAATTATAGATATGTTGGAGACGTATCAGTACTTCTGTCGCCAAGAAAGCAGCGGTAGTAACGCCTGTAACCAACCGGTAGTACCGGCCAGACGGGCACCCTAGTGGTTGAGCTGTGGAACCACTCAAGCACCGCTGGGAGTCCTCCTAGGGCAGGACAACAGAGTGTACCAGCGGTAGAACCGCCTGTAACACCGGTTGTACCGCCCGGTCATCATCACCCAAACCACGATCAAATGTGTGCAATAGTACTAGATGGTTCAAAGGGGTAGGAGATAGGCTTGGGATAGAGCACGTAACTGTAATAGGGTGCGAGGAACTCCAAGAGATCAAAAAGACCAACGAGAAGAAAAAAACTTGAAGACCACAACACCTAAGGCCTAGAGCACGACTAAGGCAAAAACAACACGGACAAAACGCGAAAGACAACCTCTCCCAAGAGAGGGCGGTGGCCGGATCCACCTATGTTTGAGTCAATTGGTATGGCACCGCGAAGAATTATCCTTGGGCCCATGACCAAAACTCGTCTTTGAAGCACATGTATATCCGCAAGGTTATCATGAGTGTTGACATACTTGAGCTTGATCTCCCCTCGCATAATGTGATCTCAGATGAAGTGATACCAAATCTCAATATGCTTCGTCTTGAAGTGTTGTACCGGGTTGAGAGAGATCTTGATGGCACTTTCATTGTAACACCAAAGAGGCACTTCGTCACAAGTGACACCGTAATCGTTCAAAGTTTGCCTCATCCATAGAAGTTGAGCACAACAACTACCGGCAGCCAAACAAACAAAACATCTCGGTGCAGTAGCCAGGGCTCCGCCTCCTCCTCTCCTCCTCCAAGAAAGAAAGCTAGGGTTCATGCCTCTCGCCGGCGTCGGCGCAGGTCCGCCTCGTCTCTGGTGGCCCTAGGGCCATGGAGGCGCGATGGATCCTGGCAAGGGCCGGCGGGAGGGCTCCGTTTTTAGTCGTTTTTTTCAATCTTGTTAGGGTTTGTGTCCTACTCAGGAAGGCGAGACGGCGGCGGCTCCCTGAAGATGGAATAAAGGTATCCCCGCCTAGCCCCCGTTCCGGTGGTGCGTCTAGCATCGTTGGTGGGCGTGTGCAGGTGTGTCTCCGGCAGATCTATCTTTGGTGGATTTGCTCAGATCTCGCCGTTGTTTGTCTACATTCATGTGTCTTCGGTTTGGATCCTTCCAATCTACGTTATTTTTCATCGGTGGCGGTTGCTATTCTAGGGTGCTGGTCCTATGGGGCCTTAGCACGACGACTTCCCGACTATCTACTACAACAAGTTGTGCCCGGCTCTGGTGATGGAGGGGCGATGACGGCGGCGCGCCTTCGGCTCACTTCGGTGCTTGTAGTCGTCACCAGGTGGTCTACGAATCTGGATGTAATTTTTATTTCTGGTATTCGTTGTACTGCCATGATTGAAGATGAATAGATTGGAAGTTTTTCCGCAAAAAAAACTACCGGCAGCCACATACTCCGCTTTGGTGGACGAGAGAGATACACAACTTTGCTTCTTAGAAGACCAACTCAGTAGAGAGCAACCAAGAAATTGGCACCCTCCGGAGGTGGACATCCTATCCACTTTGTCTCCCGCCCAATCTGAGTCTGTATAGCCCAAAAGATCAAAGTCGGATCCTCTTGGGTACCATAAGCCAAAGTTTGGGGTATGAGCCAAATATCGAAAGATTTGCTTGACCGCCACAAAGTGGCTTTCCTTAGGTGCGGCTTGAAACCGTGCACAAATTCCCACACTCAACATGATATCCGGTCTAGATGCACAAAGGTAAATCAAGGATCAAATCATGGAGTGATATACCTGTTGATCCATCGCTTTACCATTGGGATCAATGTTAAGTTGGCATTTGACGGGCATTGGAGTGGAGGCCGGGTTGACATCACTTAGCTTGAATCTCTTGAGCATGTCTTGAGTTTATTTGGCTTGCTTGATGAAGGTTCCTTCTCTTCTTTGCTTGATTTCGAACCCGAGAAAGAACTTCAACTCTCCCATCATAGACATCTTGAACTTTGAGGTCATGCACTACAAGAAATATGTCAACTAGTGACCTTCTGTCAGTGATCCCGAAAGAATTGGTCATAGATCTATGACCATTTGAGACCAATTGGTCAAAAGCTGTTCGGGGGGCTCCAAACCCTAAACCATTGCGACCATTTTGGTCAGAAAGGTCGTAATTTCCTTACATGAAATGGTCATAAAGCAAACAACGCTAGTCCGCTGCCTTATTTCTACTTGTTAATGACCAATATAGATGGTCATAGCCTTGTAAATTGTGGTGGGTTGTGATGACTAGGCGCCATCTCATCATTTTTGCCTTTGTGTCATGTCCATGTGTCAATTTTTGCCCTAGGTTGTGAAGCAACCTATATTTCTGTTATTCCAAAAATTCCCAAAAAATTCTCATAAATTGTTTGGATCATATCTTCATCAAATATGTCAAAAACCTTCCTTGCCTGGTTCAAACATAGTTCAACAATATTCATTTTCCTATTCTGTTCAGAGCAGCACTTTGTGAAGGAAGTACCACTTTGGCATGTCCAAATAGTATCCATTTTCTACAGTGCTTTCCTATGCCCAAATAACCATCCTCCACCAAATGCCAGCTCAATCCATTCATTATTTTGAGCCCAGCTTCAACATTCGTATTTATGTCCAGTGTGGTACTTTGCAAAGCAAGTACCACCTAGGCTCATCCTTTTGAGCTGAAAATTTGTGAAGACAGTCTTCTTAGTAACTGATCATCCTCAGCCAAAACTCATGCCCATTAGCCATGTAAATTTCCCGTACCGCTAATCAAACACTTGGCTGCTAATTCATGTTTGAGCATCGATCGGTCTCCTCGTGAGAATCTTATGTTGCAATTTTCTTCCTAGCACCTACCTGGCGAGTTCTCGAACCACTAGACATACCTAGGCCGCCCAGAACACATGGCAACGCCACGGTCACGCGGTGACCACGCGGCGGACATGCGAGTTTACGCGCTCTAGAGTTGGGGGCCTCGGCCACCGCCCAAACCTCGACGTATCGCCACCAAACCATGTATTTATGATTAAATAGGTACTTATGTAACTATAAATTATTTTTGGAAAAAATAAATAGCAAACTATGAGGCAGCTGCAGTTCAAATTTGACCCGCTTCCAGCTGGATCGTGGAAATTTGTCTTTTTCATGAGAGGTGGATCAAAACTTTTTACACCCAACCATTTGTGAATTAAATATGTCCTAGTTTTTTAGAAAATTGATTTGGTCCAATTTTGCAACAATTATTTGGGAGGTCCTTTACAAAAAAAACTCCTTTTGGGCACTCGAAAAATGGAAAATGATTTTTTCGTCCAAAGAAAATGAAAACTTCCTTAGGCAACATTGTTTGTCATTCCAATATGCACCCTTGTGCACAATATGAGATCATTTGAACAAACTATGCCATGAATGTGGCCATAAGATTGATCATTCGGCTTGAAAGCCATTGATCTCCACACGTGATACCTCGTTTCTGAGAACACTTTTTTAAAATAATTTCCGTATTACAAGTTTGTTATTTTTCCTGGGAACTTGGCCACATATAATGACACAATGCGAAGGTTTCCCAATTTTTTGATTTTTTTTAAATTTTTTATGCCCATTTCAAAATGCGGTTAAAACGGCGGGAATGACCGTTCCTAGCTAGTGGTTGAATCTGAGATTTTTTTTGTGTTTCTCTAATTAAATAGATACTTATGTACCTAGAAATGATTTTTGGAAAAAAATAAATAGCAAACTATGAGGCAGCTGCAGTTCAAATTTGACCCGCTTCCAACTGAATCGGCGAAAATCTGTCTTTTTCATGAGAGGTGGATCAAAACTTTTTACACCCAACCACTTTGTCAATTGTGCATTAAATATGTCCTAGTATTTTAGAAAATTGATTTGGTCCAATTTTGCAACAATTATTTGGGAGGTCCTTCACAAAAAACCCTCCTTCTGGGCACTCGAAAAATGGAAAATGATTTTTTCGTCCAAAGAAAATGAAAACTCCCTTAGGCAACATTGTTTTGAATTCCAAGATGCACCCTTTTGCACAATATGAGATCATTTGAACAAACTATGCCATGAATGTGGCCATAAGATTGATCATTTGGCTTGAAAGCCATGAATCTTCACGCATGATAGCTCATTTCTGAGAACACTTTTTTAAAATAATTGGCTTATTACAAGTTTATTATTTTTTCTGGAAACTTGGTCACATATGATGACAGAATGCGAAGGTTTTCCAATTTTTTGATTTGTTTTGAATTT
This sequence comes from Triticum dicoccoides, assembly GCF_002162155.2. Classification (NCBI taxonomy): domain Eukaryota; kingdom Viridiplantae; phylum Streptophyta; class Magnoliopsida; order Poales; family Poaceae; genus Triticum; species Triticum dicoccoides. The sequence continues at coordinate 597,373,924 of NC_041387.1, read as the reverse complement.
TTTATGCCCGTTTCAAAATGCGGTCAAAATGGCGGGAATAACCGTTCCTAGCTAGTGGTTGAATCTTGGAATTTTTTTGGTGTTTCTCTAATTAAATAGATACTTATGTACCTAGAATTGATTTTTGGAAAAAATAAATAGCAAACTACGAGGTAGCTACAGTTCAAATTTGACCCGCTTCCAATTGAATCGACGGAAATTTGTCTTTTTCACGAGAGGTGGATCAAAACTTTTTACAACCAACCATTTGGTCAATTGTGCATTAAATATGTCCTAGTATTTTAGAAAATTGATTTGGTACAATTTCGCAACAAATATATGGTAGGCCCTTCACAAAAAACCTCTTTTCGGACACTCGAAAAATGGAAAATGATTTTTCCGTGCAAAGAAAATGAAAACTCCCTTAGGCAACATTGTTTTGAATTCCAAGATGCACCCTTGTGCACAATATGAGATCATTTTAACAAACTATGCCATGAATGTGGCCATAAGATTGATCAATTGGCTTGAATGCCATGAATCTTCACGCATGATAGCTCATTTCTGTGAACACCTTTTTAAAATAATTGACGTATTACAAGTTTATTATTTTTCCTAGAAACTTGGTCACATATAATGACACAATGCGAAGGTTTTCCAATTTTTTTGATTTTCTTTTGATTTTTCTATGCCCGTTTCAAAATGCGGTCAAAATGGCGGGCTTGACCGTTCCTAGCTAGTGGTTGAACCTTGAAAAACTTTTGATGTTTCTCTGATTAAATAGATACTTATGTACCTAGAAATGATTTTGGGAAAAAAATAAAGAGCAAACCATAAGGTAGCTCCAGTTCAAATTTGACCCGCTTCCAACTGAATCGACGAAAATTTGTCTTTTTCACCAGAGGTGTATAGAACCTTTTGACAACCAACAATTTTGTCAATTGTACGTTAAATATGCATTAGTATTTTCTAAAAATTATGCGGTACAATTTTGCAACAAATACATATTAGGTTATTCACAAAAAAACCCATTTTGGGCACTCGAAAAATAGAAAATGGCTCTTTCTGCAATGAAAATGAAACCCCCCAAATCAACATTATTTGTAATCCTAAGATACACACATGTGCACAATATTGATTGATTTTAACAAACTATAAGTGGTTAATATGTTGAATGTTTGCCCTGAATAAGAGGATAAAAACTATAAGAAAAACAAAAGAAATTGTTTTTACACAACCTTAATTCTGATTGGTTGAATTAGCTATGGCATGGATCGATGACATGGCGGAGATCCGTCCATCCATACAGCCATCCACCGTCCATCCAACCCACTGATCCAGATCCTACCCTACCCTACGCTTCTCTCCCCAATCCAACCCACCTCTCCCCCTCCCCGCCGCCTCCCCTCACCTTCTCTCCCCGATCCAGATCCACACGCTGCCGCTGCCGCCGCCGCCCCTCATCTCCCTCGACACCTCCCATCCCCACCGACGACCTCGATGCCCTTCTCCCCCACCAGCGCCGCCCCCATCCTCTTCCCTTCCCCTCACCTTCCCTCGCTCTCTTCCCTTGGCCACTGCATGAGCAGGACTGCGGCGCAGCACCACCGGCTCGTCGTCAGGGACGTGCACGGCGGGCTTTGAGCTCACAGCGACAGATCCACGCCGGGGTGAGGAGCCTCCTGTTCCGCGGCCACTTGGTGCCCTCGCGTGCCGCCGGGAGAGGAGCTCTCGTCACGGCCACCTCTTCTCCAAGTGTTGCCATTACCTCAAGGACAAGGAGGTTTGGTTTTTGCTTCTACACTTTGCGTTCATGCCACTCGTAGATGCTTTATTGAATGAATATTGGGTCTCTTTTTGATGCATGTGGAATTCGCTAGGCGCGATATAGCCTCGAGCTGGCCACTGTGACGGATCTGCGCCAAGGGCTGCGCCGGCCGAGGAGCCTTGGTGTTCTGCCGCCACTTCATTCCCTCTTCCCCTCTGTGTGCCACCGGGAGAGGAGCCCTCCTGATCTGCAAACGAGGTGTCCAAGGTCACGCACAGCAGGGAGGAAGAGTGATTGGGCGGCCACTGCTCTGCGTGAATGCTTCTTCAAGGGACGCCGCTACTCCGACCACTCCATGGAGTTATTAGTTCATCAAGGTGCCCCCCACTCCCCCCTCTCTGTTTGATTTGGCACGGTTTCCTCCCAACACACACAGATGACAAACCTGGGCTTGTTGATCTGTTTCTGAAGATGTTGTTTCTATCTTCTCTCTACTGCAGGAGAACATGGCCCTCTAGAAGGTGTTCGAGGACCCGAGGCGCACCTCCAAATATTGCCATTGCCTAAAGGAGAAGGCAATGAAACTGGATGCACGTGTGGGTGGCAGGAGGGCTAGTTCATGTAGCTTACTTCCTGTTTGTCATTTTGGTGGCTTGCCATTTTATTTACAGCAGTGTGGATGATTCCATTATCCTAGTTTTCACATTTATATTAGTCACTTAAACAAGCCTGGGTTAAGTTGAGTTGTTCTGCTGCTGATGGCAATACAAGCCAATAGATCTCACATGCAAAAATTCAACAGATTTTGCTAGGTTAATGTTGAGTTGGGGCTGCTACCTGCATATGAATGAATACAGTAATGAAGCAGAGATACTTACTTGTGCAGGCAAAGATACATATTATTGATGCCACTGGATTGATCAGTTGGCATATATACAAGGATGAATACAACCGTTTAGTTAGTTTCCATGATTGGTTTATTTGTGATTCGCTCTATCTCTGATGGTTACCTTGCTTGTGTCTGAACCTGTATGATAAGCTAATATATTTTCCAGAAATGGCTTGGGAACCTGTTTGGTTCCGACTAGCTACCTATTGTGCAGCTAGTTCCATGAGTATTTAGTCTCCTGTCCTCTTTTCTGGTACTGATTTGCCACATAATGTTCATGATGCATCATATCTCATGTCGAAGTACTTTGTTGTGATGCTTTGTTTTGGGGTCAATCAGTAGTACTCTGAACAAGAGCATAAACATATATGATTGTGTTATATTAATTGATTGCATGCCCTCCTGGATTCTGTTTTTTCCTGCTGCATGTGTGCTGATAGTTTTTGCATGGTGTGCTTCGATTGCATGCCCTCTTGGATTGATTGTGTTATATTAATTGATTGCAAGCCCTCTTGGATTCTTTCTTATCTGCTTCAATTGTAGGTATGCAGAGCCAGATCGTCTGCCACCGTTGCCAGAGGGTGCTGGCCTACCCATCAGGGGCGCCCAGCGTGTGCGGCGCCATGTGCTGAGCCATCACCGTCGTGCCACCCCCAGCGCCAGGTACTATGTGCAGCCTGATTTCCTTTCAGTTGTTCTGCTCTTTTCGTGTTGGCATCGCCTCACAACGTGTATAACCATCCTGAGGTTCAACTCTGGAATGTTGCTTTGGAAGTAGGATGGAGTTTTGCATTGTATGACAAATGTTATAAAAATTACGTAGAAACATTTGTGAGGAGTACATGCTAGACAAAGAGTTACCATGGGATTTAAATTTCATTCTTCCCACATGCATGTTTAGTATGGTCAGATTATTTTCTATGTTTACTTCAGTTCAAGCTTCTGTGTGCCTAGGTTTACTATCTGCTGCTGGTAGGATACTTACTCCATGGCTGATAATATCAGCGTGATGGATAAATCTTATGTTGCACCCTGTCATTTGTTCTCAAGAGGCCAAGTGGTTTTCTGCAAAAAGCATAGAGAAGTATTGTAAATTCATAGGAAATAAAAAAATTGTTTAAAGTTTATTTGGGTTGTATCTGTATATACACTATTTTCTCAAAACACAAACCTGTACATTCACAGCTGAATAGATGATACATTTTTTTTGGATCTGTACATGCAATTTTTTGCACTGGATTGGTGGTTAGTTTTATGTACCGTTTGAACTATAACAGAATAGCATTAGTAGTGCTCTGATTTAGTTCTCATCAAAATCAGTAGCCCTCTCTTGTGTTCCTGTTATCAGAATTGTTCCTTCAAGGATATGCCAGAATGACATATGTGTTCAATCTTCAATGTGAACAATTGGTGTTTTCCTCTTAGTTTTGGCCCCTAAATATTTTTCTTGAAGCTCCACTGCCGCATCCTGTTCTTGGTACAACAAGTAGCACTTCTTGAGTGTTTGCACAGTTTTCCTCCAAAGTATTCTGCATAGAGCTCTAACTAAAATGGCATGTTCTTAGTTCTCCCCTTTGAGTAGTTCTTAGTTCATCATGCTATCTTGTTCCTTTCAGTATGTGCCCACGTATATTTAAGCTGCACCTGATTATATATAGGCATAGCACGGGCTCGGGCTTTTAAGCATGCCACATCTCGTTCTGTTTATGTAGCTACCATGTTACATGTTCTGTACTTACAGTTCCTAGCGATGTATTCAAGCATGTGAACACATATATTTACACGTACCCCTGTTTATATCAAGGCCTCCCTGGTAGGTTATGTACCGAGTGGCAACCAATTAGATCTTATACTGATGAAATGAACTAGTTCTTTTTATATGCCGCATTCAGATTCGTCATGTGATTATTAGTTATTTTTAACCAATGCTAGACCTAGCATGTGTACACTCTAATCTCTAATGATGTTTGTCTTTGTGTTCAGGAGCTCCGGGTCTACAAAATTTGAAGTTTGAAACCATATAGCTCTACTCAGCAAAGAGTCGTCTCTTCTATTTGGTTGTAATAGAATGTAAATATTGTAATATTGTAATAGTAGGCATATCTGGGTTGTAATAAGTATATACAGATTATAGTAGACTTAGTTAGTTTTATTTGATGAACTACATTTGTACTGTTCTGTTTAAAATATTGATTATGTACGTGATTTGAAAACGTGTGGAATGGAAACCTAACTTGTGGGATTCACTTATGAAAATAATCTAAGCAGTTTTGAATTTTCTGTCAAGTGGGCCCAATGTGTGAGAAGATGACAAGTGGGACCAGCTCCAAAATATAATGGCCCAAACAATGTTAAAAGGCCTCGACCCAGAAATAAATAAAAGGCTGAAAAGGGCTTGGCCCGTGTAACTTATAGAAAAAAATAAATATTAAAAGGCTGAATAAATGGGCTAGGCCCATGTAGAAAACCGAATTGGACCGGGCTGATTCTTGTGCCACATCAGCTTGGCACGGTGGATGCCTACGTGGTCTGGGGAGGCTACTAGTGACCAAAATTTTGGTCGAAGAACCAACGACCTTTTACAGAAGGTCGTTAATTTTAGTTTACGACCGCCAGCTTTTGAACTTTTGTTTTTGGTCAAAAAAGGTCGCAAATGAAAAACACTGACCTTTCAGCGGCCAATAGTGAAGGTCACAAGTTGACATATTTCTTGTAGTGATGAGAGCGGCAAATTCTTCATTGAAAGCTTTGTTAGGGGAGCCAAAGATAATATAATCAACATATAGTTGGCACACAAACAACTCCCCTTCGACCTTCTTAGTAAAAAGAGTGGGGTTGATTTTCCCGATCTCGAATCCACGATCTTGTAACAACTCAGTAAGATGCTCATACCATGCACGTGGGGCTTGTTTAAGGCCATAGAGCTCCTTGTTGAGTTGGTACACATGATCAGGTAAATAAGGATCCTTGAACCCTGGGGTTGTTTGACATACACCAACTCATTAATGGGACCATTAAGAAAAGCACTCTTCACATCCGTTTGTTGCAACTTGAAATTATGCTAAGAAGCATAAGCAATCAACAAAAGAATAGATTCAAGGCGAGCGACGGGAGCAAAGGTTTCACCGTAGTCGATACCCTCGACTTGGGAGTAGCCTTGTGCCATCAAACGAGCCTTGTTGCGAACAATGATCCCATGAGCATCTTGCTTGTTCTTGAATATCCACTTGGTTCCAATGACATTATGATTCCCGATTGGCCTTGGCACTAGTTTCCACACTTGGTTGTGCTCAAAGTTGTTGAGTTCTTCATGCATGGCATTGAGACAATCCGGATCCTCGAGCGCCTCATAAACCTTTGGGGTTCGGCACAAGAAACAAATGTGTGATGTTCACAATAGTTTTCTAATTGTCTACGAGTGATTACCCCCCTTCTTAGACTTCCAACCACGTTCTCCATGAGATGACCTTTGGTGGTGAGCTTGGAAGCGACCTTCACGGCATGACGCTCTAATTCCTCCTCGGATGTGAAAAGAGGAGGGGTTACTTGATCATCTTCAGCGCCGTCTTGAGCGTGTTCTTGATCTTGAGCTTGCTCTTGATCTTGAACCTGCTCGAAAGGGAGAACTTGATCTTGGGCATCGCTTGGCGGTTCACCACCATCTTGAGGTTGATCTTGCCCTTGATCTCGTTCACGAGGTTGAGGGCATGCACTTTGTTCTTCGGAAGCGTGTGGGTCTTGGGTTGGTGATGGCTCCACTTGAGTGGAGCATTGTCCTTCTCCTTCGGCCACAAGGGGTTCCTCAATGGGTAGGATATGACCAACACCCATTCTTCTTATGGCTTGGGGAGGAATTTCATCACCTACATCACAAGTACCACTTTGCTCCACTTGGGAGCCGTTATTCTCGTCAAACTCCACATTACACATCTCCTCAATGAGTCTCGTGGACTTGTTGAGGACATGGTAAGCATGAGAATTTGTAGCATAACCAACAAATATGCCCTCATGAGCTCTAGCCTCAAATTTAGAAAAAAAACACCTTTCTTGAGAATGAAATACTTGCACCTGAACACCCGGAAGTACTTGAGGTTGGGCTTATTACCGGTGAGTATTTCATACGGAGTCTTGTTCAAGTCTTTGCGAAGATAGAGCCGATTGGATGCATGATATGCGCTGTTGATGGCTTCAGCCCAAAAGTTGTAAGGAGACTTGAACTCCACCATCATGGTCCTTGCCGCATCCATCAACGTCCGGTTCTTCCTCTCAGCAACACCATTTTGTTGAGGGGTGTATGGTGCAGAATATTGATGTTTAATCGCCTCATCACTAAGAAACTCATCCAAGGTGTAGTTCTTGAACTCGGTGCTGTTGTCACTCCTTATTGTCAAGATCTTTGCATCATGTTGACGTTGAGCTTCATTTGCAAAGTCGATGATGGTTTGTTGAGTCTCACTCTTCCTCTTGAAGAAGTATACCCAAGTGTATCTTGAATAATCATCCACAATCACCAAGCAATACTTTCTACCCCCAAGACTATCAAAGGATGGAGGCCCAAAGAGATCCATGTGAAGGAGCTCCAATGGTCTCTTCGAGTAGATGATAGTCGTGGGAGGGTGAGCCTTCTCATGAAGCTTTCCTTCGATACAAGCACTGCAAGCACGATCTTTGGCAAAAGTAACATTTGTTAGTCCACGGACATGGTACCCCTTGAGAATACTTTGCAAAGATCTCATATTGACATGGGCTAAACGGCGATGCCAAAGCCATCCCACATCAACTTTAGCCATTAGGCATGTCACGGTCTTAGTGAGTCGCTCCGAAAAGTTAATCACATAAAGGCCGTTCTCGACATGCCCAACAAAGGCTACTTTAAGAGTCTTGCTCCACAAGAGGGCCATGGTATCAATATCAAAGAAAGTGGCAAAAGCCATGAGTGCTAGTTGACTAACGGAAAGTAAATTGTATGAAAGGGACTCAACAAGCATGAATTTCTCGATCGTGAGATCATGAGAAATGACAAACTTGCCAAGACCCAATACCTTGGAGGACGAGGCATCACCCCACTCGACATTGGTGGGCATAGATGGAATCTTTTGCACGTCCACCACCAAATCCTTGCTTCCAGTCATATGATTTGTGGCTCCACTATCGAGCAACCATGATCCCCCACCGGAAGCAAACGCCTACAAGAGATCAATGCTTGGTTTTAGGTACCCATTTTGTAATGGGTCCATTGATGTTAGTAACAAGGGTCTTAGGTGTTGGAAATATGCCCTAGAGGCAATAATAAAAGGATTATTATTATATTTCCTTGTTCATGATAATTGTCTTTTATTCATGCTATAATTGTATTATCTGGAAATCGTAATACACGTGTGAATACTTAGACCAAATACGTCCCTAGTAAGCCTCTAGTTGACTAGCTCGTTGGTCAACAGATAGTCATGGTTTCCTGACTATGGACATTAGATGTCGTTGACAACGGGATCACATCATTTGGAGAATGATGTGATGGACAAGACCCAATCCTAAGCATAGCACAAGATCGTGTAGTTCGTTTTGCTAGAGCTTTTCCAATGTCAAGTATCTCTTCCTTATACCATGAGCTCGTGTAACTCCCCGATACCGTAGGAGTGCTTTGGGTGTACCAAACGTCACAACGTAACTGGGTGACTATAAAGGTGCACTACAGGTATCTCCGAAAGTGTCTGTTGGGTTGACACAGATCGAGACCGGGATTTGTCACTCCGTATAACGGAGAGGTATCACTGGGCCTACTCGGTAGTGCATCATCATAATGAGCTCAAAGTGACCAAGTGTCTGGTCACGGGATCATGCATTATGCTACGAGTAAAGTGACTTGCCGGTAACAAGATTGAACGAGGTATTGGAATACCGACGATCGAATCTCGGGCAAGTAACATACCGTCTGACAAAGGGAATAGTATACAGGGTTGCTTGAATCCTCGACATCGTGGTTCATCCGATGAGATCATCGAGGAGTATGTGGGAGCCAACATGGGTATCCAGATCCCGCTGTTGGTTATTGACCGGAGAGCCGTCTCGGTCATGTCTGCATTTCTCCCGAACCCGTAGGGTCTACACACTTAAGGTTCGGTAACGCTAGGGTTGTATGAATATGAGTATGCAGCAAACCGAATGTTTTTAGGAGTCCCGGATGAGATCCCGGACGTCACGAGGAGTTCCGGAATGGTCCGGAGGTAAAGAATTATATATAGGAAGTGCTGTTTCGGCCATCGGGAAAGTTTTGGGGTCACCCGGTATTGTACCAGGACCACCGGAAGGGTCCCGGGGGTCCACCGGGTGGGGCCACCTATCCCGAAGGGCCCCGTGGGCTGAAGTGGGAGGGGAACCAGCCCCTAGTGGGCTGGTGCGCCCCCCCTGGGCCCCCCTCTGCGCCTACGGTTGGAAACCCTAGGTCGGGGGGGCGTCCCACTTGCCTTGGGGGGCACTTCACCCCCCTGGCCGCCGCCCCCTTGGGAGATTGGATCTCCCAGGGCCGGCGCCCCCCCTGGGGGCCTATATAAAGAGGGCAGGGGGGAGGGCAGCCGCACCCTATGCATTGGCGCGTCCCTCCCCCTGCTACACCTCGTCCTCCTCCTGCAGCAGCTTGGCGAAGCCCTGCCGGAGTTCTGCTGCATCCACCACCACGCCGTTGTGCTACTGGATCATCATCAACCTCTCCTTCCCCCTTGCTGGATTAAGAAGGAGGAGACGTCATCCGCTCCGTACGTGTGTTGAATGCGGAGGTGCTGTCCGTTCAGCACTTGGTCATCGGTGATTTGAATCATGGCGAGTACGACTCCATCATCACCGTTCTCTTGAACGCTTCCGCACGCGATCTACAAAGTGGTATGTAGATGCAATCTCTCTCCCATGACTCGTGCTTAGATGAACTCATAGATGGATCTTGGTGAAACCGTAGGAATTTTTTTTATTTTCTGCAATGTTCCCCAACAGTGGCATCATGAGCTAGGTCTATGCGTAGTTCTCTATTGCACGAGTAGAACACAAATTTGTTGTGGGCGTAGATCTTGTCAACTTGCTTGCCGCTACTAGTCTTTTCTTGCTTCAGCGGTATTGTGGGATGAAGCGGCCCGGACCGACCTTACACGTACGCTTACGTGAGACAGGTTCCACCGACTGACATGCACTAGTTGCATAAGGTGGCTAGCGGGTGTCTGTCTCTCCCACTTTAGTTGGAGCGGATTCGACGAAAAGGATCCTTATGAAGGGTAAATAGAAGTTGACAAAGATCACGTTGTGGTTATTCGTAGGTAAGAAAACATTCTTGCTAGAACCCAATTGCAGCCACGTAAAAGATGCAACAACAATTAGAGGACGTCTAACTTGTTTTTGCAGTAATTGTCATGTGATGTGATATGGCCAGAAGTTGTGATGAATGATGAATGATATATTGTGATGTATGAGATCATGTTCTTGTAATAGGAATCACGACTTGCATGTCGATGAGTATGAGAACCGGCAGGAGCCATAGGAGTTGTCTTTATGTTTTGTATGACCTGCGTGTCATTGAAGAACGCCATGTAAATTAATTTACTTTATTGCTAAACGCATTAGCATAGAGGTAGAAGTAGTCGTTGGCGTGACAACATCATGAAGACACGATGATGGAGATCATGATGATGGAGATCATGGTGTCATGCCGGTGACGAAGATGATCATGGAGCCCCGAAGATGGAGATCGAAGGAGCTATATGATATTGGCCATATCATGTCACTACTTTATATAATTGCATGTGATGTTTATTATGTTTATGCATCTTGTTTACTTAGAACGGCGGTAGTAAATAAGATGATGCCTTATAATAATTTCAAGAAAGTGTTCCCCCCTAACTGTGCGCCGTTGCTAAAGTTCGTCGTTTCGAAGCACCACGTGATGATCGGGTGTGATAGATCCTTACGTTCACATACAACGGGTGTAAGAAAGTTTTACACATGCAGAAACATTTAGGGTTAACTTGACGAGCCTAGCATGTACAGACATGGCCTCGGAACACAAGAGATCGAAAGGTCGAACATGAGTCGTATGGAAGATACAATCAACATGGAGATGTTCACCGATGATGACTAGTCCGTCTCACGTGATGATCGGACACGACCTAGTCGACTCAGATCATGTAACACTTAGATGACTAGAGGGATGTCAATCTGAGTGGGAGTTCATTAAATAATTTGATTAGATGAACTTAATTATCATGAACTTAGTCTAAAGTCTTTGCAAAATATGTCTTGTAGATCAAATGGCCAACGCTCATGTCAACATGAACTTCAACGCGTTCCTAGAGAAAACCAAGCTGAAAAATGATGGCAGCAACTATTCGGACTGGGTCCGGAACCTGAGGATCATCCTCATAGCAGCCAAGAAAGATTATGTCCTAGATGCACCACTAGGTGAAGCACCCATCCCAAAGAACCAAGACGTTATGAACACTTGGCAATCACGTGCTGATGATTACTCCCTCGTTTAGTGCGGCATGCTTTACAGCTTAGAACCGGGGCTACAAAAGCGTTTTGAGCGACACGGAGCATATGGGATGTTCGAGGAGCTGAAAATGGTTTTTCAAGCTCATGCCCGGGTCGAGAGATATGAAGTCTCCGACAAGTTCTATAGTTGTAAGATGGAGGAAAACAGTTCTGTCAGTGAGCACATACTCAAAATGTCTGGGTTGCACAACCGCCTGTCCCAGCTGGAGATCAACCTCCCGGATGAGGCGGTCATTGACAGAATCCTTCAGTCGCTCCCACCAAGCTACAAGAGCTTTGTGCTGAACTACAATATGCAGGGGATGGTGAAGACCATTCCTGAAGTATTTTCAATGCTGAAGTCAACAGAGGTTGAAATCAAGAAAGAACATCAAGTGTTGATGGTCAATAAGACCACTAAGTTCAAGAAGGGCAAGGGTAAGAAGAACTTCAAGAAGGACGGCAAAGATGTTGCCGCGCCCGGTAAGCCAGTTGCCGGGAAGAAGTCGAAGAATGGACCCAAGCCTGAGACTGAGTGCTTTTATTGCAAAGGGAAGGGTCACTGGAAGCAAAACTGCCCCAAATACTTAGCGGACAAGAAGGCCGGCAACACTAAAGGTATATTTGATATACATGTAATTGATGTGTACCTTACCAGCACTCGTAGTAACTCCTGGGTATTTGATACCGGTGCCGTTGCTCATATTTGTAACTCACAGCAGGAGCTGCGGAATAAGCGGAGACTGGCGAAGGACGAGGTGACGATGCGCGTCGGGAATGGTTCCAAAGTCGATGTGATCGCCGTCGGCACTCTACCTCTACATTTACCTACGGGATTAGTTTTAAACCTCAATAATTGTTATTTAGTGCCAAGTTTGAGCATGAACATTGTATCTGGATCTCGTTTGATGCGAGATGGCTACTCATTTAAATCCGAGAATAATGGTTGTTCTATTTATATGAGAGATATGTTTTATGGTCATGCCCCGATGGTCAATGGTTTATTCTTAATGAATCTCGAACGTAATGTTACACATATTCATAGTGTGAATACCAAAAGATGTAAAGTTGATAACGATAGTCCCACATACTTGTGGCACTGCCGCCTTGGTCACATTGGTGTCAAGCGCATGAAGAAGCTCCATGCTGATGGACTTTTAGAGTCTCTCGATTATGAATCATTTGACACATGCGAACCATGCCTCATGGGCAAAATGACCAAGACCCCATTCTCCGGAACAATGGAGCGAGCAACCAACTTATTGGAAATCATACATACTGATGTGTGTGGTCCAATGAGCGTTGAGGCTCGCGGAGGATATCGTTATGTTCTCACTCTCACTGATGACTTAAGTAGATATGGGTATGTCTACTTGATGAAACACAAGTCTGAGACCTTTGAAAAGTTCAAGGAATTTCAGAATGAAGTAGAGAATCAACGTGACCGAAAGATAAAATTCTTACGATCGGATCGTGGAGGAGAATATTTAAGTCACGAATTTGGCACACACTTAAGAAAATGTGGAATCGTTTCACAACTCACGCCGCCTGGAACACCTCAGCGTAACGGTGTGTCCAAACGTCATAATCGCACTCTATTGGATATGGTGCGATCTATGATGTCTCTTACCGATTTACCGCTATCATTTTGGGGATACGCTCTAGAGACAGCTACTTTCACTTTAAATAGGGCACCGTCTAAATCCGTTGAGACGACACCGTATGAATTATGGTTTGGGAAGAAACCTAAGTTGTCGTTTCTAAAAGTTTGGGGATGCGATGCTTATGTCAAGAAACTTCAACCTGAAAAGCTCGAACCCAAGTCGGAAAAATGCGTCTTCATAGGATACCCTAAGGAAACCATTGGGTATACCTTCTACCTTAGATCCGAAGGCAAGATCTTTGTTGCCAAGAACGGAACCTTTCTGGAAAAAGAGTTTCTATCGAAAGGAGTAAGTGGGAGGAAAGTAGAACTCAATGAAGTACTACCTCTTGAACCGGAAAGTAGTGCAGCTCAGGAAAATGTTCCTGTGGTGCCTACACCAACTGGAGAGGAAATTAATGATGATGATCAAGGTACTTCGGATCAAGTTGCTACTGAACTTCGTAGGTCCACAAGGACACGTTCCACACCAGAGTGGTATGGCAACCCTGTCCTGGAAATCATGTTGTTAGACAACGGTGAACCTTCGAACTATGAAGAAGCGATGGCGGGCCCAGATTCCAACAAATGGCTAGAAGCCATGCAATCTGAGATAGAATCCATGTATGAAAACAAAGTATGTACTTTGACTGACTTGCCCGATGATCGGCGAGCGATAGAAAACAAATGGATCTTCAAGAAGAAGACGGACGCAGATGGTAATGTCACCATCTATAAAGCTCGACTTGTCGCTAAGGGTTATCGGCAAGTTCAAGGGATTGACTACGATGAGACTTTCTCTCCTGTAGCGAAGCTTAAGTCCGTCCGAATCATGTTAGCAATTGCCGCATACTATGATTATGAGATATGGCAGATGGACGTCAAAACGGCATTCCTTAATGGTTATCTTAAGGAAGAGCTGTATGTGATGCAGCCGGAAGGTTTTGTAGATCCTAAGAATGCTAACAAAGTATGCAAGCTCCAGCGATCCATTTATGGGCTGGTGCAAGCATCTCGGAGTTGGAACATTCGCTTTGATGAGATGATCAAAGCGTTTGGGTTTATGCAGACTTATGGAGAAGCCTGCGTTTACAAGAAAGTGAGTGGGAGCTCTGTAGCATTTCTCGTATTATATGTAGATGACATACTTTTGATGGGAAATGATATAGAATTCTTGGACATCATTAAGGCCTACTTGAATAAGTGTTTTTCAATGAAGGACCTTGGAGAAGCTGCATATATATTAGGCATCAAGATCTATAGGGATAGATCGAGACGCCTCATAGGTCTTTCACAAAGCACATACCTTGATAAGATTTTGAAGAAGTTCAAAATGGATCAGTCCAAGAAAGGGTTCTTGCCTGTATTGCAAGGTGTGAAATTGAGCACGGCTCAATGTCCGACCACGGCAAAAGATAAAGAAGAGATGAGTGTCATCCCCTATGCCTCAGCCATAGGATCTATTATGTATGCCATGCTGTGTACCAGACCTGATGTAAACCTTGTCGTAAGTTTGGTAGGAAGGTACCAAAGTAATCCCGGCAAGGAACACCGGACATCGGTCAAGAATATCCAGAAGTACCTGAAAAGGACAAAGGACATGTTTCTCGTTTATGGAGGTGACGAAGAGCTCGTCGTAAAGGGTTACGTCGACGCTAGCTTCGACACAGATCTGGATGACTCTAAGTCACAAACCGGATACGTGTATATGTTGAATGGTGGGGCAGTAAGCTGGTGCAGCTGCAAGCAGAGCGTCGTGGCGGGATCTACATGTGAAGCGGAGTACATGGTAGCCTCGGAGGCAGCGCATGAAGCAATATGGGTGAAGGAGTTCATCACCGACCTAGGAGTCATACCCAATGCGTCGGGGCCGATCAAACTCTTCTGTGACAACACTGGAGCTATTGCCCTTGCCAAGGAGCCCAGGTTTCACAAGAAGACCAGGCGCATCAAGCATCGTTTCAACTCCATCCGTGAAAATGTTCAAGATGGAGACATAGAAATTTGCAAAGTGCATACGGATCTGAATGTCGCAGATCCGTTGACTAAACCTCTTCCGCGAGCAAAACATGATCAGCACTAGAACTCTATGGGTGTTCGATTCTTCACAATGTAACTAGATTATTGACTCTAGTGCAAGTGGGAGACTGTTGGAAATATGCCCTAGAGGCAATAATAAAAGGATTATTATTATATTTCCTTGTTCATGATAATTGTCTTTTATTCATGCTATAATTGTATTATCCGGAAATCGTAATACACGTGTGAATACTTAGACCAAATACGTCCCTAGTAAGCCTCTAGTTGACTAGCTCGTTGGTCAACAGATAGTCATGGTTTCCTGACTATGGACATTAGATGTTGTTGACAACGGGATCACATCATTGGAAGAATGATGTGATGGACAAGACCCAATCCTAAGCATAGCACAAGATTGTGTAGTTCGTTTTGCTAGAGCTTTTCCAATGTCAAGTATCTCTTCCTTAGACCATGAGATCGTGTAACTCCCGGATACCGTAGGAGTGCTTTGGGTGTACCAAACGTCACAACGTAACTGGGTGACTATAAAGGTGCACTACAGGTATCTCCGAAAGTGTCTGTTGGGTTGACACGGATCGAGACTGGGATTTGTCACTCCGTATAACAGAGAGGTATCACTGGTCCCACTCGGTAGTGCATCATCATAATGAGCTCAAAGTGACCAAGTGTCTGGTCACGGGATCATGCATTACGGTACGAGTAAAGTGACTTGCCGGTAACGAGATTGAACGACGTATTGCGATAGCGACGATCGAATCTCGGGAAAGTAACATACCGTCTGACAAAGGGAATAGTATACGGGGTTGCTTGAATCCTCGACATCGTGGTTAATCCGATGAGATCATCGAGGAGTATGTGGGAGCCAACATGGGTATCCAGATCTCGTTGTTGGTTATTGACCGGAGAGCCGTCTCGGTCATGTCTGCATTTCTCCCGAACCCGTAGGGTCTACACACTTAAGGTTCGGTGACGCTAGGGTTGTATGAATATGAGTATGCAGCAAACCGAATGTTGTTCGGAGTCCCGGATGAGATCCCGGACGTCACGAGGAGTTCCGGAATGGTCCGGAGGTAAAGAATTATATATAGGAAGTGTTGTTTCGGCCATCGGGAAAGTTTCGGGGTCACCCGGTATTGTACCAGGACCATCGGAAGGGTCCCGGGGGTCCACCGGGTGGGGCCACCTATCCCGGAGGGGCCCGTGGGCTGAAGTGGGAGGGGAACCAGCCCCTAGTGGGCTGGTGCGCCCCCTGGGCCCCCCTCTGCGCCTAGTGGTGGAAACCCTAGGTGGG
>NC_041387.1:597348734-597357479 GCF_002162155.2 Triticum dicoccoides | reverse complement strand
GGGGGGCACTCCACCCCCCCGGCCGCCGCCCCCTTGGGAGATTGGATCTCCCAGGGCCGGCGCCCCCCCTGGGGGCCTATATAAAGGAGGGCAGGGGGAGGGCAGCCGCACCCTGTGCATTGGCGCCTCCCTCCCCCTGCCACACCTCGTCCTCCTCCTGCAGCAGCTTGGCGAAGCCCTGCCGGAGTTCTGCTGCATCCACCACCATGCTGTTGTGCTGCTGGATCATCATCAACCTCTCCTCCCCCCTTGCTGGATCAAGAAGGAGGAGACGTCATCCGCTCCGTACGTGTGTTGAACGCGGAGGTGCTGTCCGTTCAGCACTTGGTCATCGGTGATTTGAATCACGGCGAGTACGACTCCATCATCACCGTTCTCTTGAACGCTTCCGCACGCGATCTACAAAGTGGTATGTAGATGCAATCTCTCTCCCATGACTCGTTGCTTAGATGAACTCATAGATGGATCTTGGTGAAACCGTAGGAAATTTTTTAATTTTCTGCAACGTTCCCCAATATTAGGAACCCAAATAGACCATTCAATATACTCATAAGGAGAACCAACAAATTTAGCATAAACATGCCCATCACTAGCACGGCACAACACATAAGAAGGGTTAAAGTCGCCGGCTTTGTTGGAAGGGGTGGCATTGCCCTTTTTGACATCATCACCCTTCACATTGTTCTTCTTCTCCTTAGGAGCACCCTCTCCCTCCTTCACAAAGGTTTGCTTGAGAGGGGGAGGTCGTTTGGTCTTATCATTCTTCTTATTGTTCTTAGACTTGGGTGCGAACCCAACTCCCTTCTTGGCCACAACTTCCTTTTGATTGCTCAAAAGGTCATTAAGGTTCTTCTAACCTTGTATGCATGTCACAAGGCCTTTCTCAAGTTGCTCTTTCAGCTTGGCATTCTCCTCCACAAGATGCACATGCTCACAACACAGGTTAGTAGCATTTGCATTATCAATTAATACCATGTGAGAAAGTGGCTTTCTCCTTCGTTAGCTTCACTTGGAGCTGATCATGAGACTCCTTGAGTTTAGCATGAGCACCCTTCAAAACCTTGTGGGCCTTTTCGAGTACGTCAAACTCCTTCTCGAGTCTAGCATGGTCAACTCCAAGTTTAGCCTTCTCGGAATTTAGCACACGAGATACAACAAGAGCATGATCAAGATCTTTATTTAATTTAGCGTGGTCATCATTGTGTGACTTCTCAAGAGCCAAACGAAGCCCACGCTCTTCCTCAAGAGCATTATAGAGATACGATATCTCATCGGCATAGTCACGACTATGACCTTCCATCTTAGAGATGGTTTCTTCATGAGCTTCGATCATGTCATTGGCTTCACCAAGTTGTTCCAAGAGAGCAACGAAGTGCTTCTTGGATTTGCCCTTAAGCTTACTAATAAAGACTCAAATTCATTCACTTCCTCATTAGACCCCTCACTTTCATCAATGCAATCTGTCAAGGAGGGATTAGTAATGATGGTGGTTTTGATGTTGGGGTTACCTTGTTAGTGGCTTTAGCCATGAGGCACTTGGCGGTGATGTTCTCATTGGGTGAATTGAAGAGAGACACCCGTGGAGTTGTGGCAATGGCAACAGAGGCCATGGCCATTGCTTCACCATCTTCATCATCATCGTCGTCCTCATGGTATTCTTCTTGAACCACCAACCCTCGAATAGGAGTCTTTTTGGTGAAGTTGTTCTTGTTGGGGAAGGACTTGGCTTTGTCTTTTCGTTTGAGCTTGCCACCATTGTCTTCCCGCTTCTCGTAAGGGCAATCCACAACAAAGTGGCTCACATTGCCACAATTGTAACATGTTCTCACACGTTGCTTGCCCTTGAAACCACTTGAGTTGTTCTTGTTGAAGTTGGGCCTTGTGTTCTTCTTGCTCCAAAATTGCCTTGAAGCAAGAGCCATGTGCTCATGATAATCATATTTTGTATCTTCGGGGTTGCTCTCCTCATCTTCCTATTCTTCCACACTAACCTTTGCCTTCAAGGCAAGGTTGGGCTTCTTTGCTCTTTGAGAATGCAACACCGCGTTGTGGCGGTCTTTTCCAAGATCCTCATTGCCACAAACTCATCCAATACTTCATTTGAGGACAAGGTGTGGAAGTCTGGTCTTTGACGGATGACGGAGGACATGACCTTGTGGTAGGGCGTCATGGCCTTGAGGAACTTGCGCTTGATCCAATTGTCATCTGTATCCTTACTCCCATGATCTCGGAGTGAGACCGCGAGAGTGGTCAATCTCCGATAAAGCACACGAGGTTCTTCATCTTCATTCATTGCAAACTCATTGGCTTCATCTTGCACCACGTCATAGTTGGAGCGTTGAATGCTAGCACTTCCCTTGTAGAGGAAAACAACATGGTGCCATGCTTCCTTTGCCATGGTGAATGGTCAGAGATGAGCAAAGTCTTCGGGTGAAATTGCATCTTGAAGGACGAAGATAGCATTCTCGTTGAATTGATTATCCGCGGCATCTCTTGGAGTGAAGTTGCTTGGGTCATGCGGATAGAAACCTTCTTCAATAATTCTCCAAAGATTAGTGTTAACATGTTTTAAATGACGCTTAAAGCGATAGACCCAAGCATCAAAATCTTCATTTTTCACAATCTTAGGAGGAGGGCCGGCATGATTTAAATGAGTAGAGGGAATCGGTCCTCCATAAGTAAGTGGAGGTTCCACATGGGCAAAGATGCCGGTGCCATTTCTACCAATAGTAGAAGGACCCTTTTCACTAGTAGCTCCCCCCTTGTCGGAGTTAGCATCTGTCACCTTGTTAGTGGGATCACCCACTTTCATCAGCGAGGTAGATAGTTTAAGTCCTTCTAAGAATTTAATAAACATGCTTTCAACCTCGGTCGTCATGGAGGTTTTCAATGTGTCCAAAGCCACATTGAATTCCTCACGAGAGACTGTGGTTCCCCCATCGGCTGTAGACGATACCGGATTCACACCGGAGTGCTCCTCCCCACCGTCTACGGTGTCAACCATACTCTTTGGACGACAAAGTCCTTAAAAGGAGACAAGGCTCTGATACCAATTGAAAGGATTGATATAGTTGACTAGAGGGGGGGGGGGAGTGAATAGGCAACTAACAATTTTTAGCTTTTCTTTATCAAATTTAACTTTGCATCAAAGTAGGTTGTCTAGATATGCAACTAGATGAGCAACCTATATGATGCAACAACAATAAGCATACAATCAAGCAAGGATAGAACACAAAAAGCTTGCGAAAGTAAGGGTGAGAGAAAACCAAAAGGGGAACCGATGGAGACGAGGATGTGTTACCGAAGTTCCTTCCTTTTGAAGGGAAGTACGTCTCCGTTAGAGCAGTGTGGAGGCACAATGCTCCCCAAGAAGCCACTAGGGCCACCGTAATCTCCTCACGCCCTCACACAATGCAAGATGCCGTGATTCCACTATTGGTGCCCTTGAAGGCGGCGACCGCACCTTTACAAACAAGGTTGGGGCTCTCTCCACAACTGAATTGGAGGCTCCCAACAAAACCATGGAGCTTCACCACAATGGAATGTGGCTCCGAGGTGACCCCAACCGTCTAGGGTGCTCAAACACCCAAGAGTAACAAATCCACACAAGAAAGTATGGGGGAATCAAATCTCCTTTGGTAGAAGTGTAGATCTAGGTCTCCTCCTTCAATCCCTAGCAAATCAACAAGTTTGAGTGTCTAGAGAGAGAGATTGGTCTAGAGAGCTTGAGTGGCATCAATGGTGGAGTGAGAGAGGTAAGAGGTGAATGTGGTAGGTGGAGGAACCACCCTTATATAGCAACCCTAAAAATCCAACTGTTACCGTGTATTCTGTACTACAATGGTACAACCGGTCCTTGCCCCGGTACAACCGGGCCTCATAGTTTACCAGCAGAACCCTACCTAGCGGTACAACCGGATGAGCAGGCGGTAGTACGAAAGAGAACAACCAGAACAACCGCACAGCCACCGCTCAACCACCACAGTGAAACAGAAGGGAATCACCCGAGAATACGGTAGTCGAGCGGTACACGACCGGTGCAACCACCTGGCCATGGGTGCTTGAGAGGCTAATTCCCAAGCGGTAGAACCGCTCGGGGCACCGGCAGTACCGGTGTGCGGGGCACAACCGGACTAACTGGGCCACAACCTCCCAAGTACCGCATCACAACAGAGGCAAGACCGGTTGTTGAGTGGTACTTGGCCGGAACAATCGCCGCAGTCATTGAGGAGCAAGGTGGCGGTACCACCGCCCGGAGGCAGCGATACTATCGCTCGAACAAGACTGGGTAAGTGCCAAGGTTCTAGCGGTACAACCGCTCGAGCGAGTGGTACAACCATTGGGAATGCACGGCAAGAGGCAGGAGAGAAGGGAAGCTCTCTCTCTCAGCAAAAAGAAGGCAAGAGAGGGGTGAGGCAAGTGTGTACGTGAGAAAAATCCTCAACACCTCCTAATGTGGATTCCCTCTTGATAGTACGGGTTCCCTACGACCAAAGAGATAAAAAACTTAGAAAACTTCGTCTTCGATCTTTTCCTTCCACAGAGAATAGCTAACCGATGTACACCTAAACACCGAGTACCTGAAGCACTTAGCACACGATTAGACTAACAAAGGGTTGCCATCATCATCCAAAACACAGAGTAGGGAAATGCCCTTACAACAACTACGGCAGATAGTCAGCATGTCGGCGGTTGCGGGTCATGTACACACGGCAGCTGCGTGAGGTTGTCAGTCGCCTATCCCACCCCCACCATCACCCATGCCATCATTAGTAGCCTCATCCGCCCACCCTGTTGCTCCCGTGAGGCACCACCTCCTCCGTCGGCATTGTTGCGTGCTCTACGCACGCGCGCGCGCGCGCGAGAGAGAGAGAGAGAGAGAGAGAGAGAGAGAGAGAGAGAGAGAGAGAGAGAGAGAGAGAGAGATAATAGAGGAAAGCCATCCCGTCGGCCCTCAAGCATGCGCGAGGTGACCTCAATCGCTACAGGTTGGACCGTGTGGATGGCTTTGACATGAAGTGGGGTGTCCGGGCACGTCCGGCTGCCCTTGTATTGCCCCCCCAGGTTTGGTCTCGGTTTGAGCTATGTCGGTCAGTTCATACGTTTAGGGAGGAAGTGTAAGGTTCAGTTGGGTCACCTTTTTTATTGACCGGACACTGACCAGGGCAAACGTTTCGGACATTTAGGAAGGAAATAAGAGCAACTCTAGCAGACCCCGCATCCTGCCGGCCCTCAAAACGTGTTTGCAGTTCGCGGAAAACGTCTTTGCGGGCCGGCGCGGACGCCCGCAGAGGCAGACCCCCAAACGGACCCGTAAAAAAGGAAGGATATTAGTGGAATATACCTTTTTATGGGTCGGCTTTGCGGGGTCTGCTCTTGCGCCCGCTGCATTCTGCACCCCACCGGCCCGCAAATATATGAATACCACACCAATTATCAATACCAATGCAATACAACAATCATCCACATTACAAATAATTATTCAAATCACCGAATAAAAATATAAATAATTCAATACAAAACTTGTCTCGAATACAAGTACAAATACAAATGAATGGAAAAATGAGTTTGCTACTGTCCAGCCCTTTGCCAATGGTGCTCAATGAGATCCCCCTGAAGCTGAAAGTGGGTGTTTGCATTTTCAATCTCCTTGTATGTCTGAAGAAAAGCTCTAATGTGGTTAGGGTCTCTAGCAGGTTTGACACGGCTGCCTACATTGTCGTAGAAGAATTCCAAGTTCATGCCTCTCTCATCTTCGAGAATCATGTTGTGAAGAATAACACAACATGTCATGATGTTCTTCAAGGCCCACTTGTCCCAAAAATGAGCAGGACCACGAACAATGGCAAACCTAGATTGCAAAATCCCGAATGCTCTTTCAGTGTCTTTTCGTACTGCCTCTTGCACTCTTGCAAACTCACATTGTTTTTTTTAATTTTTTGTTCTTTGATGCTCTTGACAAATGTGCACCAAGGAGGATATATAGCATCAGCAAGATAGTACCCTTTTGTGTATTCATGGCCATTGATTGTGTAGTTGCAAGCAGGAGCAGCACCACTAGCAAGTCTAGCAAACAAATGAGACCGTTGCAACACATTGATATCATTGAGAGTGCCCGGCATACCAAAGAAGCAATGCCAAATTCATAAATCCTCGGATGCTACGGCCTCTAGAACAATTGTGGCATCATGAGACTTGCCATAATACATTCCTTGCCATGCCTTCGGGCAATTTTTCCATGTCCAATGCATACAATCAATGCTACCTAGCATGCCAGGCCACCCTCTCCTCTCATTATATGCCATCAATTTCTTTGTGTCATCCTCGTTTGGTACCCGAAGATATTCGGGACCAAAGACATGGATGATCACTTTGGCAAATCTACGCACCGACTCAATTGTTGTATCTTCACCAATGTGAAGATACTCATCGGCATAATCAGCCGGAACCCCATACGCAATCACCCCGCGTAGCTGCCGAGATTTTTTGATATGCACTAAGTCCCTTCAAGCCCGCAACTTTTCTTTGTTGCGTAAAATACCGACAATTGGCCTCGCAAGCTTGAACAAGTCTAACAAAGAGGGATCGGCACATTCGGTACCTTCTCCGGAAGAGGTGAGGTGGATATGTTGGATTCTCCGTGAAGTAGTCTTGCATCAACATCTCGTTCCCGAGTTAGCGATTCCGAGGGATGCAAAGACGCCCGACAGTCGATCATGGCTGCCTCTTTCAGTTCTCGTCTTCGTGCTCCTTGACGGCAAGAGCCATCACTTATGTTTGTTGTTGGAAGTTTGAGAGCATCATCTCAACATCCGAGTCGCCCGAATCGGACGACTCGGAGAGGAGAAACTTCTCATATGGGGTCAATTCCATCTACATGAACGAGGAGCATACGCCGCATCAGCCAACCGGGCTCAAATTCCATCGACATGAAGCAAAATAACACTAACCGGCGGCGGTGAGGGGCATCTCGAGGGCGGTCGATCCCCGACGACGACAACGACGAGGGGAGGCTCTTCTCGCCGGATCCGCCTAGGCGGTGTGGCATAGCGGTGGTGAAGGGTGCAAAAGGCCCTGCCGACGCGATTCCGCCGGCTGATTTGGCCGGAATCGGTGGCGGCGGATGGGCAGAAGCTGTGGCGGGTGGCGGCGGAAGAAGGTGGGGAAAGGGACGCGGGCTGAAATGTCCCCCCCACCAAATGCTTCACTGCGATACGGGGCACCGCATGGGCGAGGCGGAAACCCGCGAATACGTGGGTTGGGGCCGAGTTTTTGTCGCGCCCCTCAAAAAATTTGCGGGCCGACCGCATTTGCAGGGTCTGTTCCGGCGAGATTTTCCGTGCCGACCCACATTTTGGCGGTTATTTTGCGGGTCGGGGCCTTTTGCGGGGTCTGCTAGAGTTGCTCTAAGGGCCTGGATGTAGATGTTCTTAGGGCATGGTGTTCTTAGGATATCTCCAATGCTGACCCGCAAATTTGCTCCAGCATCTATCCGCAGACAGGGTGGGCCAGTTCATGGACACTGATGCCAGAGACTGCCATCTATCGCTATCCACATATATTTCAAAAACTAATTGAACAAACGTACAAAATTCATGCAAACCGGGTGGATTTCATCCAAGTTCCGATATAATTTACATAAACGGGCGACTTTATGACCGTTTTACTAAATACTATAAAAACTAAACCCCATATTAGACGACCACCTCGTAAGTGTGGTCGCCCTGTCCTGCCGCATGCCGCCATCGTTGTCATCGTCCCTCCAGCAGTGCAAGGATGCCGGAGGGCCGCCACAGCCTAGTTCGACGGCTCCAAGCCACTTGCGGACGAGCCACTCTGCCTCCTGTTGCACGGCGTGGAGGGCCACTTGGCAACTGTCGTGGCGCCGGCGGAGCGCTGGCGGCGGCCTTGCCCTTGCTGGCGTTGGTAGAGCAGTCGCTAAGCAACCACTCCTCATCGATCTTAGCGAGCTCGCCATCAAGGTGGTGGCGGCGCCTGGCGCCCGTCTCCGCGGTGGTGATGGAGCGGTTGGGCGCCTGCGCGACGGTGAGGTCAAGGTCTTTGTGGGCCCATTTCAGTTCCATGTCCGTCTTGGCGAATGTCGAGCCGTGACCTGCACTGCGCTGGTCGCACCTTGCCTACTGCCTTGCTGCACGCTCCTCCTGGGATACCAGGGCCCAAGAACCCAAGGCACCTCCGTAACTGCTTCCTCCGAGGTAGTGGAGGATGCGGCCATGCGCCTTCGCGATCGTGGGTGGCAACTCCTCCTTTACCGGGCGGCGATGGCGTCGTGGTGGCGACAAGGGCCTGTCAATCCACGCATAGCGGCTGTGCGGCGGGGGATACGTTGGCTCGTCCTTCACGCGGCGGAGGCGCCGGGGAGACGTCGGTTCCTTCATCACAGGACCACCTATGTGAAGGTCGCGGCTGCTTGGCGGCCACACTGGCTCGTCATTCACCTGCCGGAGTGGGGATACCGGCTCCCGCTTCACGCAGACGTGCTGCGCAGACGGTGGCTCTCCTTGACGCGCGCCGACGATAGTGGTGTCGGGCCAATCCGCCGGTCTGTCAAAGCTGCCCCCGAGAGGAGATGCGGCTGCTGCTCCTGCTGGTCCTCCCCATCGCCGGGGGAGATGACTCTCTCCTCCTTGCCGGAGGAGCTCACCACCATGGATGCAGATGGTCCTGGAGAGAGAGGGCAATGACACGACGATCTACTTGAAGAGTAACTTCCATCGGCGCCGC
>NC_041387.1:597320359-597348283 GCF_002162155.2 Triticum dicoccoides | reverse complement strand
GGATCTGTGGGTCGCCGACACATGGCTTAAATAGTTGCGGTCAGGCCAGGTGAAGCGGCGGTCAGGAGCAAGCGTGGCAGGGGTTCGGATGCCCACAAAGCCCCTAGTTTGTATCTGAAGGACCGATACAGGTCTACGTTGGATGACACAACATGTCCGGACCGCGCGATCCGAGCGTATACGAACGGTTCGAGGGTCGGTGTTTGAGATGCTCTTTGAAGATGAAGATATAGTTTATTTGCAAAGCGATCCTTCGTGTATGTGTAATTCAAGGGATAGTTTTTATTCACGAGGAAGAAAAACAAGGACGCACGCAATTTTAACCCTGTAATCCATCGTGTATCAACAAGAGTCCTCTGGAAAAATCCATGGCAAGGGCGTGGGGATTGCATAGAGAAGCACAATTCAAGATCATAGGAAGGAACCTTTTCTTGGTGAATTTTGGTAGTGAGGGAGATTGGAGACATGCGTTGAACAATGGCCCATGGTAGTTTGACTTTAATGTTTTAGTGCTAAAAGATTACGATGGAAGCACGAGACCATCAGAGATGATTTTTGATGTTGTGGATATTTAGGTCAGGGTTGAGGATTTACCGCTAGACAAGCGATCTAAATTGTTTGGAGAGGGGCTTGGGAATTGGCTGGGCAAGAGTGTGAGGGTGGATGTTGAGAAGGATGGTTTTGCGAAGGGTGCGGAGTTGAGGTTTAGAGTTAAACTACCTGTCTTGGAGCCGTTGGTTAGAGGTTTTTACTTGAAGAAAGCTGAAGATGACGTGGAGAAGACTTGGTTCGATTTCAAATATGAAAAAATACCGCACTTCTGTTTTGATTGCGGAAGGCTAGTCCATAGGGAAGGGGGATGCGTCCCGTCCGTGGATCCAGACCAACAATGGGGAGAATGGCTTCGAGCGTCCCCGGGGCGATCTTTGGGACACAAGAAGAGCATGGTTCGTGGAGTCTCGGGGAGTTTCAATAGCTTCGGAAGTGCAAGAAGTAGCAAAGGGGAAAGGGGCAGTAAAAGATCAGGAACTGTTCGGGATATTCCAACTAAGCGTAACCTACATGATGAGTTCGCTACCCCGGCTGCTTCCCGCACTGGCGGGGATGGCAAGGGGGATGGGGAAGAAGACAGGGCTCGAAAGGAGCAAGTGCAGGGAGAGGAGATCAGAAAAGAAAGAGATTTGAGAGATGATTTGGAAGAGAAGAGGGAGAGATCGCTATGGTCAAAGTTGAGAGAGAGGCAGCAGGAGAAGCAGGCTGAGTTAAGGAACAACTATAGGCAGTATGGGCGATGGGAGAATTTTGAAGTGGGATCGTCAAGCAACTTCCATGGGAGAGAGAGGGGAGGCAGGGGTACTATGTGCGCAAGCCTAGACCAGAATATAGGGCAAGACAGCACTCTCCCGAAAGCCCGAGACAGGAAGGTCCGAGAGAGAGGAAGAGGAGGCCAAGGCAATATTGGGTGGCGAAAGGAGATGGTGGTAGTAATGAAAGGAATGATACTTTTGTACGTGATACAAGACAGAAAACTTCGACGGTGTTTGATCGCATTGAGGAACCCACTGCTACATCGGCGGACCCTGAGGGACAGGGCCGCCGGGCACAATGAATGTCTTGGCCTGGAACTGTCGAGGACTGGGGTTGGACTCGACAGTTGGCGAATTGAGAGACCTGGTACGGTCTTACAACCCAGCGATGGTGTTCTTGTCAGAGACAAAGAAGAGTGCAAAAGCGATGGAGAGACTCAAATGGAGCCTTGGGTTCTCGCAAGGGGTGGCAGTGAGTTGTGCAAGAAAGAGTAGAGGATTGGCGCTGTGGTGGAGAGATCATGTGAAGGTGATGGTCAGACCTTGGTGTCAATACTATATAGACTGTCAAATGGAGATGGATGGGCGGATCTATAGGTTCACTGGAATCTATGGGGAGCCATGGGTGGAAAGGAGGAATAAAACTTGGGAAGCTTTGAGGTATTTGAGGAAACAAGATGATCTTCCGTGGATATGTGTGGGAGATTACAACGAGGCAATGGTGCAGAAAGAACAAATTGGAGGCAAGGCTATATGCATCCGACAGATGGATGAGTTTAGAGACTGTTTAGCTGATTGTGGACTTGCGGATATTGGTTTCTCAGGGTACCCTTTCACATGGGATAACAAGAGGGAAGGAGTGGAAAATATACAGGTCCGTCTTGATAGGGCAACGTGCTCAACCTCCTTCATGCAGTTGTTCCCGGAGACAGAAGTACAGCACATCCTGACCGAGGAGTCTGATCATCAAGCATTGCTTGTGCGTGTTGTGTCGGCACTGGCCGATAAAACGTCTCGCCCGCCGCGTCCTTTCATGTATGAGGCGTCCTGGACTAGACATGCTGACTACAAGGCGATGGTGACCAGTGCATGGGATAGAGCGCATGCAACCAACCAGGGACAGCCCGGGATGGATGCTGCATGCAAACAACTAGCACTCATGGGGAAAGCAATGCAGACTTGGAGCAGGGAGGTTTTTGGTTCTATTAAAAAACAGATTGGTCACCTCAAATGGCAGTTAAAAGAGGCAAAAGAAAGGGTGCTCAGAACTGGCTATGGGTAGGAGGTTAAGGACTTAGAGGACCAGTTACATGATCTGTATGAAAGGGAAGAGATTTATTATAAACAACGGTCACGGGTGGACTGGTTATAGTGGTGACCAAAACACGCAGTACTTCCAGAACCGAGCAGCGCACAGAAAGCGGAAGAATACTATCAAGGGGCTTTGTAGAGAGGATGGGACTAAATGCGTTGATGATGATGGCATGAGGGAGATGGCCACAGCTTTCTACGCCCAGTTGTTCACGTCGGATGGTTCAAGGCATAGTGAGAAGATTTTGCAGCATATTCACATGATGGTCACTGAAGAGATGAACATGACATTGTCAATCCCGGTTGCGGATGAGGAGATTGAGAGAGCGTTGTTTCAAATGGGGCCGACCAAGGCCCCGAGGCCAGATGGCTTTCCGGCGATGTTATATCAACGACAATGGTCGTTGTTAAAGAATGAGGTGTGTGTGGCCATAAGAGAATTTCTTGAGGGGAAGATGATGCCGGAGGGTTTTAATGATACCGTGATTGTTATGATACCCAAAGTCTGTTCACCAGATAAGCTCACTCAGTTTAGACCAATTAGTCTTTGCAATGTTCTATACAAGATTGCGTCCAAGGTTTTGGCAAACAGACTAAAGGTGGTGTTGCCAGTGCTGATAGCGGAGGAACAGAGTGCGTTTGTGCCAGGGAGATTAATTATGGACAATGTTTTGGTGGCATATGAGTGTGTTCACGCTATCAGAAAGAGGAAAAGAAGGAAACCCTTGTGTGCAATAAAACTAGACATGATGAAGGCGTATGACAGGGTGGAGTGGATCTTCTTGGATCAAGTAATGGAAAAATATGGTTTCTCCACTCACTGGAGGGAGATGATCATGAGATGTGTGAGGACGGCGAGGTTTACAGTGAAGCTAAATGGGGTTTTTCTAGTAGTTTTGTTCCGTCAAGAGGCCTTAGACAGGGTGATCCACTGTCACCATATCTGTTTTTATTCTGTGTTGAAGGCTTTTCAGCTCTGCTAAAGCACGCTCAAGAGGAGAGAAAGATTAAGGGGGGTATCTTTTGGGAGCACTGGCCCCACGGTTACTCACCTTCTCTTTGCTGATGATAGTATTTTCTTCCTGGAAGGGTCTCAAGATGATTTTTTATGCTTGCGGGCTATTTTGCAGGATTATGAGGAGGCCTCGGGACAAAGAGTTAATTTGGAGAAATCTGCCATATTTTTTGGGAAGGGCTCTAAAGATGGGGCTCAAACAAGCGATTGGTATTTCTTCAGAGGCGCTAAGTGAGAGGTATATGGATCTTCCAACAGTGGTGGGAAGATCAAAGGATGGGACTTTTAAGTATGTCAAGGAGAGTGCAAAGGGGAAAGTCTCAGGATGGAAGGGCCAAGGGCTATCTAAGATGGCAAGGGAAGTGCTTATTAAATCTGAGCTGCAAGCTACTCCTACTTTCACTATGAGCTGTTTTCAACTCACAAAGAAAATGTGCGGGAACCTGTCTTCTATATCTTCAAACTTCTGCTGGGGAGAAGCAAATGGTGAAAAAAGAGTACATTGGATAGCCTGGGACAAAATGTGCACCGGAAAAAGTGAAGGAGGATTGGGGTTTAGGGATCCAGAAGCGTTTAATCAAGCTTTGTTGGCTAAGCAAGCTTGGAGATTATTGCAGGAGCCTAACTCTTTATGTGCAAGGGTGCTTAAGGCGAGGTATTACTCAGAAGGATCCATTCGTAATGCAACATGCCCCGGTGGGAGTTCCTTCACATTTAGAAGTATATTGCACGGCCGAGATCTTCCTTTGGAGGGGCTGGTGTGGCGTATTGGTGATGGCTCCCAAGTGGGTATTCACCATGACAATTGGATCCCTCGCAAAGGAAGCCTGAAGCCACTGGGCCAGGTGTTTGTTCCTGGTGTGATGAAGGTAATGCACCTACTAAATGAGTCCAGCACTGGTTGGGATCAAATAAAGGTGCAAAATATGATTCCGCCAAATGAAGCATCTAAGATAATACAAATTCCAGTGGGAGGGCCGATGGTACAAGACTATTTGGCGTGGAACTATACGAAGAATGGAGTCTTTACAGTCAGGTCGTCCTACCACTTATGCATGGAGAAGAAGAGGGCTCGAAGGGGCTCGCCGGGCTCGTCTCCGTCGGTGGTGAATCATAAAGCCTGGATGAACTTGTGGGACACGGTGGCTCCGGGCAGAGTCAAGGTTCATACCTGGAGGCTTTTACGAAATGGGCTTGCTGTAGGTTCGGAACTACATCGAAGAAGGATTAAACTGGGGGTATTTTGTGTGGCTTGTGGAAGAGAGGAAACGAACTTGCACCGGTTTTGGAGATGCCCCCATTCAGCAATGTTTTGGAAAATCATGCACTCGGAACTGGGAGTGCCGGTGGCGATCCCGCCGGATATGATCTACTCTCAGAGTGCATTAGCTCACTGGCTTCTGAGCTGGTTTGCGGAAGCAACAGAAGATGAGAGAGCGATCATGGTGCAGAGCCTTTACGCCTTATGGATGGCGCGGAATACTCGGGAGGGAAAGAAGATAGAGGAGGCAGCAGATATAGCAGCAAGGGTGCGAAGGCTCATGGAGGAATGGCAGACAATCCATGGCAAGGCGAGAAAAGTTCCTGTTGCGGTTCAACAGCAGCGCTGGAGCACGCCGGATGCAGGATGGGTCAAGGCTAATGTCGACGGAGCATGCACGAAGATGGGGGAGAAAGGGGCAGTGGGCGTGGTCTTCGGGAACGACAAAGGAGCATTCCTAGGAGCTGCATGCAATTATCACCCGCAGGGAGGGGATCCACAGAAAATGGAGCTGCTAGCATGCAAAAGGGCGGTAGAGCTCGCATAAATCTTTAACATATATAGCTTACATATCGAGGTGGATTGTCAGGAAGTGGCTCGCAAGTTTCAGAGTGTGGAAGAGGATCTATCTGTGTTGGGTCCAATGATCAAGGATGTGAAGGCTATGCTCGCAAACAGAGAAAGATGGAAGGTGACGTGGGTAAGGAGGACGGCGAATGGCACGGCGCACGGGTTGGCAAAGGAGGGGGTAACAAATAATCTGAGCAAAATATGGGTGCAAGCACCACCAGATTGTATTCTTCATATTATCTCGGCAGAAATCCCTGCCTTTTATGAATAAATAGAGACGTGGTTGAATTCAAAAAAATAAAATAAAAAAATCCATCGTGTATTGCACCCAAAGTCGTGGTGCAGACGGTCCGGTCGCAGCACGTGCACGGCCATTCCTCCTAGGCGCACATGGGCCCTGGGTCGCCACGGTACCAGTCGTTGCAGACGTGGTCGATCCCGGACGGCTCGCACAGCTTGCACGCGGCGGCGCACTCCTTCACCTTGTCCAGGCAGAGGCATACCGGCGGGACCGCGGGAGCGACTCCTTGCACACGGTATTGTTGCAGCACGTCCACGGCTTCTCTGCTTGGAGGGCGCCCACTACTTTGTCATGTGGTGTCTGCTCCTCGCCTCCCTTGTTCGTTGCAAGACCTGATGCATCACCATCGCCGCCGTCGCTAGGGAGGCGGATGGTGTCCACGTCAACGCCGTCGGCGGCGACGAGGAGGGCCACCGCCGTGAGCGAGAGCATGAACACAAGGATGGCTGCAGCGCGCCCCGTCATGGCTGGTTGGTCTACTGCCTTTTGTCTTGTGGCGTTCACGTCACATTTCTCCCTGTATATGTAGCCCCGTCGGACCATCGGCGAAGCTACGACAGATAAGATCGGATGCGTGGCAAACTGTCATTATCTTGTGTGCAATAGTCCTACGACAAATAGTCATGCGAATAAGCTTGTGAACCGGTTGTCTTGTGTGTATGAGTCACCAACTGTCATGTTGATTTGGATTATGTAATAAAGGTTGTAAATTGCTGAACTCAGGTAAGCTGTAAAATTCTCAATGTATTTGCTACATCGGGAAGTTGATCTTTACCTACTATAAAGATGTCAACCATTGGTGCTGGTCCGTTCGTCTTCCGACTCGATTGGGAAGTTTATCTTTGTTTTCGAATGTATAAAAGCTCGGCCCGCTTTACATATTTCATGGATATGCTGCTCTTGGGAAGCAGTGCCCAAGCATCTCGGTTCGAATCCGATGAAAACACACCGTCTCAGGTTCAGAACTGGTTCAGTTTACATCGCAGGGGAGCCACGTCGCCCTCTGATAACATGCAATTCTGCACACCCTATGCTCAGACAAACATAAAACTAGAGAAGCTTTACCTCACCACATAACTAACAACCACCCTTTCACCTTGGAAACGAAAAGGTTCATCATCAGCGGACATATTCTTCAGTTCTTATCTTGTGTGTATGTGTCACCTACTCATCCTGTCATTTTGAGCTGCATTATGCAGTAAGATGGCAATTTGCTGAATTCAGTTAAGCTGTGCCATTCTGGATGTGTTCGCTACATTGTGTAGTTGATCCTTTCATCCTTACCTACTATAAAGATGTCAATCCGTGGCGGTGATTCGCACACACGTCGCATCCCATATAAGATCGGAACAACAATGGGTATGTATGGTTTGATCTGGCACAAATGATACCATAAATGATTTGATCTAACACAAATGACAGTGTGATAATTTTTACAGGTATATATTTATTTAATTTTAGCCCGTAGCAATGCACGGACTTCGCGCTATATGTCTAAATGTTGCAGAAAAATTAGATAGTGTCAAGGGACTATGTCTGATACGCCAGTTATCACACATGTAAGTTCGGAAAACGCAGGTCGTGCGACATCTTGCAAATAATTTTGTATCCTTCAGCCATGACTTTCCCGGGGTAGTTTCCCAACTGATGCGAAAACCGCCTCGCAATCCGGTGGGAACCTAAGGGCTGCCGGTGGTTTTCATGAACTGCTGAATTGCACTCCTGCTCCCTATTTTAGACTGCAATTTGCACATCTTGCTATTAAAATTCTTGTCGCGACACGGGCATGACAGCGATTCACACTCACTACAATCTAACTTCATTTAAGTTGCAGGATTCTCAAGCAAAGATAGACTCATAGGTGGATAGACAGGCTAAGGCAAGTATATGCAGAGTAAAATACCATGCAAATTGCTACGGTCTACATACTTTGGCATTTTGTTACCTGCAAGTTGAGTTCCATGCCAATACAATTCAGATCCCATACATGGTACCTAACCCTTCCCTTAAGAAAACTACTACCCGTGCCGATTCCGGTGAGCGAATGATTTGCAGTATGATGCCCCTGTTTCATGGTTCATAATTCTTCATATAGTTCTTATTAAAGAAGAATTCTCTGGGCTTAAATATTCAGATGAGGACGGGTACTTGCACCTGTCTTCCACTATCTAGACACTTGACTGAAGAATATCCATACACATCCTAGAGAACATCCATAGCAGAGTCTCTTGACCTCTTGGTGATTATTATGTTCATTTTGTTCTAGAGGTCGTCACAAGCTTTTCTGGCACAGAAATTGCAGGCTACAAGAAAGCAAATTTCCTAAATTTATCCTTTATCACCTCTTCTTTTTCTTGAAGTACGACTATAACACTCTAGCCATGCGAATAACTCTAAATTTCTCTCTGGTCAAGGATTGTCGTTGAAGATTTTTAAAAAATAAATAAATTTCATTGTACTAAAAGATCTGGATTTGGTTATGAATTACATGTACATTCAGAAGACAAGGGCTTTGTGCAGGACAGATCCTCACAAAGCTTTTCTGTCACAGAAATTGGAGGATCACTACAAAAAGCAAAATTTCTAAATTTCTCCTCTATCACCTCTTATTCTCCTTGAAATAGCACTGTACTACTGTAATTCTCCGGCCGCGCGGATAGTTTAAATTTCTCTCTTGCCAAGGATTGTCCTTGAAGATTTATTCAATCAAATTTCACGGTACTAAAATATCTGGATTTGGTTATGAATTACGTGCACACTGAGAAGGCATGCATTTTGTGCAAAATTTTGTTACCCAACAAGACCCAGAAAACGAAAATTTTCCCACACATAATGAGAAAAGAAGATACGAGACCGATGAATGATCACTTACTACCTCCGTTCGGAATTACTTGTCTCGGAAATGGATGTATCTAGAATTAAAATACATCTAGATACATCCATTTCTGCGACAACTAATTTCGAACGAAGGGAGTACATGTGAAAGAAAGATGCGGGGATCACCTTCTGCTTCTGATGAAATGCACTCGGACGAGAGAACAGTACTCATCAGACATCGTATGCATGTGATGGCCTAAAACTCACATTGGACAGAGCAGGCAACTGTCAAGAGCAAAAGAGGACTGCATGACTTGAGGAAGCAAGTTGATATCCAAGTCAGAAAGGTAGTGTAGGAATCAAGGTGAAAAACGACATCGGTCACTATTTCCAGACACATAAGGGGTTACGACAAGGTGATTCCATGTCTCCTCTTCTGTTCAATATTATGGCAGATATGCTGGCCGTCATTATTGGCAGGGCCAAGCAGCATGGCTACGTAGAGGGTCTAGTTCCTCATCTTGTCGATGGAGGGGTTTCCATTCTACAATATGCTGATGACACTATCCTCTTCATGAAACATGATATGGCTAAGGCACGTAATATGAAACTTATCTTATGTCTCTTCGAACAATTGTCTGGCCTAAAAATAAATTTTCATAAGAGCGAGGTGTTCTGCTTTGGGAAGGCCAAAGACGAGGAACATAAATACAGACAACTGTTTGGGTGCGAGTCAGGTGCCTTACCCTTCAATTACTTGGGTATACCGATCCATCACCGTAAACTCTCAAATAAAGATTGGAAATGTATTGAAGAACGAATTAAAAAAAAACTAAGTTGCTGGAAGAGTAAGCTTATGTCATATGGAGGTCGGCTAGTCCTGATTAACTCAGTACTGACTAGTATGCCGATGTTCCTTCTGTCGTTCTTCGAAGTTCCGAAAGGAGTTCGCAAGCGTCTTGATTTCTTTAGATCTCGTTTCTTTTGGCAGTCGGATGAGGCCAAGCGGAAATACCGTCTCGCGCGATGGGATATCATCTGCCGACCTAAAGACCAAGAGGGTCTCGGCATTGAAAACTTAGAAATTAAGAACAAATGTCTTATGAGCAAATGGCTCTACAGACTGGAGACTGAGCCGGAGGGTATGTGGTCTCAAATCTTGCGTAATAAGTATCTGCATTCGAAAACGCTAGCCCAGGTTACCATGAGACCGACTGATTCGCCGTTCTGGAAGGGACTTATGCGCACGAAGGACCTATTCTTTCGTAGGGTAAAATTCTTGGTTGGCAATGGCATGTCAACAAGATTTTGAGAAGACACATGGCTAGGAGAGACGCCCTTGGCCATCCAATATCCTACACTCTATAATATTGTACAACGTAAGGAGGATTACGTGGGTACCGTCCTTCAAACAATTCCCTTGAACATCCAATTCAGACGAGTGTTAGTTGGTGAGAGATGGACCGCCGGGATGCACCTAGTTCGGAGATTGATAGAAGTTCAACTCTCCGATCAACCGGATTCAATACAATGGAATTTAATTTCGAATGGGAGATTTATGGTGAAATCTTTTTATATGGATCTCATTAACTCGGGCCCCCTATCTCGGTCGCTACACATTTGGAAAGTTAAGATCCCTTTGCATATTAAAAATTTCATGTGGTTTGTTCACAAACAAGTGATACTCATCAAGGACAACTTAATTAAGAGGCGATGGGTAGGTTCTTCGCGGTGCTGTTTTTGTGGTCATGACGAAACAATACAACACTTATTTATTGAATGCCCACTTGCCAAATTACTTTGGAGAACGATTCATATAGCTTTTAATATTAATTCTCCAGTTGATATTGCGTCTTTGTTTGGGACGTGGTTAGCTGGGGTGGAGCAGATTACTGCGGCTCGTATTCGGATTGGAATATGTGCGCTATTATGTGCTATATGGAACTGCACGAATGATATGATTTTTAACAGATAACACACTTTAACTTTTTTGCAGGTTATCTTCAGAGCTACAGCTTGAATCCGTACGTGGTCCTGATATGATTTTTAACAGATAACACACTTTAACTTTTTTGCAGGTTATCTTCAGAGCTACAGCTTGAATCCGTACGTGGTCCTTACTCACTCCTATGGACTCCAGGAAGCCTTTGGTTACTGGGTTTAACCAATGGGAGATGGTAGCTCGGGTTATCTTCAACCGGTTTGGATGGCGCTCGCATAACAGGATAGGAGTCTAGAGAGCTTATTCTATTTATCTTCATTGTGCCTGTTCACTTGGTTCACATGTAATTTTTCTTTTTTTTATTTTCTTTTCCGTTCCGTTTTGTGAGCTGTAAGACTTTTTCGACGATTCTGGTTTGTTAATAAGATGGTCGCATGCATCATCATGATGCAGAGGCCGGGGGTACGCATCCATTTTCAAAAAAAAAATGACTTGAGTTGGGATGCTATTAGTACTAATGACGTGATCTACAACTAGGAGGAAATTGTGTGATGACCTAATACGGGAGAAATGGTTTCTGAATCTTTCTGCAAACGGGAACACTTCGAATCAAAACTGGGGTGCTCAGAAGAGCCTATGGTTCCCTTCTTTCCTTCGTCCAGTATTACTTTTCATTACTCTGCATATCACATTTAATTCAAGGTATAACCCCTCAAAAAATTTAATTCAAGGTATGCCTGATCAGGATTATTATCATCCAAGGAGCCTCTGTGTTACATCATAAACCTGCTACTCCCATGGAAGTATCAACAAGGTTTCTTCAGAATTACTTGGATGCTCTAATTGGCATCAAACTGAACTCACGCTTTGATCCAGCAAAGGGGAAGTGCAGCATATCCTATGATCTAAAGTCTAGGTCCGCTGTTGAGCACCCCGTACGTGAATGGCGATACACCTTGGAGGCCGCCCCAGCTTGGCTGGGTGAAGCTTAACACGGATGGGTCTTACTCGTCCGCTGGTGGTGCGGGTGCTGGAATGATTTTGCGAGATAACTCAGGAGCCATAATATTCTCATCATGCAGGGTCTTGTTCTCGTGTAGAGACGCTCTCGAGGCGGAGTTATGTGCATGTATGGAAGGCTTATCTTTCGCAATTCAACGCTCCAATCTTCCAATTGCCATTGAGATGGACTCGACTACAGCCGTGGCTATTATTTCATGCGGCGAGGTGGATCGCTCAGTTTATGCTTCTTTGGTTAGTGAAATTAAATTCTTGTTGAGTCTTAGGCAGACTTGTATTACTCATGTGCCTCGTTGTCAAAATAAAGCGAGTGATAGACTAGCTAGTTTTGCTAGAGTAGAAGGTCGTACTATGACTTGGGTCGGTTCAGGCCCGGAGGATGTTTTGAAGTTGGTCCTTGATGATTGTAAGGACTTGGTGAATGAGTAATACAAGTATTATTCCCGCAAAAAAAAGGAGCCTCTGTGTTCTTGCAATTTTCAGACAAGGACTGGTTGGATTCTGACACAGAAACATATATCCATCCACATCCTAAGAAACATACATAGAAGAATCTACAGGCCTATTGATGATGATTTTATTTATATTATTTTGGTCTAGAGGCCCTTACAAGCTTTTGTGGTACAGAAATTGCAGGATCACTACAAGCAAGCAAAGGATCATTATCGCTATTGTTTCGTCTGTACCCTGAAGGCCTGAACTGCTATATAACTATTTGGCATTCCAAATTTCCAATAGCTCTGAATTTGTTTCTCTCCCAGGATTACCGATGGTGATGAAGATGCACATTGTATTTCCCTTGGTACAAGAATACTTGGATTTGGTTATGAAATAGAGGCACATTCAGAATATAAGGGCTAGATTCTGTTACTCCCAGAAATCAAACTACTCTCTCCGTCTCATAATGTAAGACGTTTTTTGGCACTACCAAAAAAAGTCTTACATTATGGGACGGAGGGAGTACGTCCTACCTACGCATGGTTGAAAATAAAGAAGAAGCGCGGCACGGGTATGATGATCACTTTACATGAAAAGCACAAGGATGCATGAATGGCCCCCTTTCTTCTGAAGGAATGAGCTTGATGGAGAGAACAGTCTTCAGAGATGTAATATACAGTATGTGCGCGTAATGTCCTAAAACAGACTCGAGAGACATCAGAACACACTGCACAGAGCAGGCGAGTGACAAGATCAAATGAGGTATACATGACTTGAGTTGGGATGCCACAAATAGAAATAGTAGTGCTATAACGGAAAGGGCAGTGCTAGGCGCCGGTGCAACGGCCGAACCGTTCGGGCGGTCGACCCCCAGCCGCCCAATGCAACGAGTCCCAGCCGTTCGATCTGCTCGTGTTGACTTCCCCCATCTCCTTCTTCCTCCCCGCGCACAGCCCCTGTCGTCTAGACGTCCTCCCGTCCGCCGGCCACCACCCCCTCACCTGGACCTCCTCCCTCCGCCGCCCCACACTGCTGGATGTGCTCGCCGAGTCGCCGTCGGTCGCCTTCCTCGTCGCCGCCGGTCCAGCAGGAAGCCGTCACTCCCCTTGTAGCAAAAACGACGCCCCCTTGAAGCACGCCGACGCCCGCTGTCGTTGCGGCACCTAGCAACCGCTAGTCTTACCACACCCCGTCATTGCAATGTCGTGCCCCCGACTGCAGCTCTCAACGCCGCCGCTCTCACCATTGGCACACCGGTTGAAGCTTTTTATCACACCGGTTGAAGCTTTTTCCATGTCGGTTGAAGCTTTTTTCGCAGATTGAAGCTTTTCATCATGTCGATTGAAGCTTTTTTCAACTACGATTGAAGCTTATTTTGTAAACGCTTACAACTTTTTTCATCTTGCAGTGCCCCGGTTGAAACTTTGTATGTCTTTCGGTTGAATCTTTTTTCACCTAAGGTTGAAGCTTTTTTCTTAACGGTTGCAGCTTTTTCAGTTGATAGTGGCTGGTTGAAGCTTCCCTTGTTGATGGTTGAAGCTTTTCTATATAGGCTTGAAGCTTTTTTGTCAATGGTTGTAACACTCGTATAGGTGGTTGTAGCTTTTTTGTCTCTGGATCCAATTTTCTACTCTTCGGTTGTAGCTTTCATCAAAGCCGGTTGTAGCTTTCGACGTTGCCGGTTGTAGCACTGCCCTAGTCTCGTTTCACAGCCGCCGTTCGGTTGAAGCAAAAAAAATGTCATTCGAGCGCCGTCGCCGGCTGCAGAAGCCCGATAAATAAAGTTTGGAGTAGTAGCAGGGATGGGTCGTGCAACAGCGGTGGTGAGGGCGTGCAAAACCGTGGTTCTGGTGGCGGGGTAGAGATAGAGGAGGGGGAGAGGTCAAGCTCGAGGGTGCCCGCGTCCATGGCTGGGACCAGGCCATGGAGATGCAAAAAAGAAAGGAGACGAGCTGAGGAGGAAGACAACCAGGAGGAGATAAGGTGGGCCTACAGGAGGACGAGCGTGCTGGGCCACAGGATCGCTCCTTCATCGAACGCATCGCGTGCGACCGGCGCAACGGTTCGGCCGGTGCGCCGTCTATAAACGTTTCCCTAACGGAAAAGGCAATTCTGGCCCTTTCTCCAAATGGGGACAGTTCGATTCTATGATTATACTGACGTTACAGGAGTAGCAAACCCGGGGTGCTCACAAGCAGGCTATGGGCTGAAAACGAGCCCATGGTTTCACTGTTTCCATTGTCTTGTCTCTTTTCCCAGTACTGTTACTCAAAAGTAGGTGAATTCCTAAAGATGGTTGACGCGGGTATGGTTGCTGCAGTAGATTGTTGATCGTTATTTTTTTTATTGCTTCGGAGTTTTTTTCCGTTTACTTCACCAAGGCATAGCTTCGGTCTTGTTTAACTTTGCTAGTTGCCGGTGAGATTATTGTGTGTTTTGCGTTGGGGTCGGCGTTGACTGTGTACATCCTAGCTATGCACATGACAGGCATGTGCTCACTGTGTTTCTATCCCCTTGATGTTTCATTTCGAGTGAATAAACTCCACCCTTTATAGAAAAAACTGAGTTCCGAAAGTGCTCTTACGATGCTAGCTCAGATATGTCGGGACCTGTAGTGCGCCATTAGTATGCCTAGAGGTGTGCTATTACTATCTGACTGGCGCACCACATAGAAGTGTGCCATTAGTAATAATTTTTTAAAAAAATCAAAAAATTTTATTTATTTTTTTCATTTTTTTCTTAATCTCAGGTCACTATGGCTTAATATCGGGTTAATATGCTTAATCTCAGGTCAAATCGCACTCCGTGGTCAAACTTTTTGAAAGGTCACCCATCCTTACACTACTCCAGCCCAAGCACGCTTAACTTTAGAGTTCTATTCAACCCCAGCACCAGCTCACTTCACAAGCACTTGTTGATATATCTAGCATATCAATCCTATTAAACCTTGTTGATGTTTAGGACTTTGTTCATGTTCATTAGTGTGTTGAAATTTTGAAAAAATATTTCAAACTTCCGTTCATATTACGTATCATATTTTGAAAAAAAAAATTCCGAAAAAAAATTTCAAAACTATTTTTTTTCTATTACTAGTGGCGCACATAGCAAACGGTGTGCCACTAGTAAGTTTGAAATTTTTTGAATTTTTTTGCCTCCAGATCTTAAAAGCTCCGTAACTTTTTTTCTGTTAGGTTTTTGAGGATTTTGAAAATGTTTAACGAGGTTCCCCCAGTTAAATTCAGATGTAACTTTTCGAATAGATGATTTTTCATATAGAAAACTTTTTCATCCGAGTTTGTATGCAAAAGTTATGTCCATTTTACAAATTCCAAAGAGATTTTGCGCACCGTGGGTGTGGTGCGCCATCACTAGTTTTAACTAATAACGGCGCACCACACCCACGGTGCGCCATTACTAACTTTGTACTAACTTTGAAAAAAAATATGCTAGTAGTGGCGCACTGAGTTTGTGGTGCGTCAGTAGTAGTTAAACTAGTAATGGCGCACTATCCCCTCGTGCGCCATTACTAGTTTTGTAAAAAAAATTGTTACTAGTGACGCATCGTGTATGTGGTGCGCCATTAGTATTTAGAGTTTAATGGCGCACCAATATGTGGTGCGCCATTGATATATACTAATGGCGCACCACATGTGGTGCGCCATTAGTGTCCATTTCATCTATAGCTGTTTTCCTAGTAGTGTATCTTGCCTTGCACTCCAAGCCTTTTCTATGTTGTACTTTATATATACCCCTGCGAGGGTCGCAACAATACAACATAATAATTCCGGCCATCCTATATTTTTTACATAGTATTAGAGCAGTTAGTCTCATGATGTCGATCCTAGGTTTTCTTCAACAGTTCCACAGCGCGCCGCCCTCAGGAAGATTATTCTCCTCTCCCCGGGGGCGAGGCACCCGATCAATCAAAGATTAGATCGGTCCTTGTAGGTTAGATCAATCCCTTAAATTTCGAAATCCGAGTAGATTAATTTTCCTTTAGCCACAAATAAATCCCATGGTGCTCAAAATCCGGTGAAATCAGTGCAGAAATCGTAGCAGGGGCATCCATCGACTCTCTGGCGGCTATGTGCGGCATCAATCTGCAGACGACGCGCCAACAAAGACACTTCCTGGGATCAGCGCCTGCCGGTCGAACGAGCCAGTTTCTCGTGGATAGGTAGGCATGTCGACGACCAGGAGACTGCATCAACACGGCGTCACTATAGTGACGACCCCTACACAGCCACACGGTTCTGGCAAAACTGATGTATGCTCGATGGGCTTCCTCCGGTCTTGGCAAAACCGGTGGACTCATCGCCGACGATACCCTCTGACATCCGCAAGGTGTATCGTCCACGTCTACAGCTCCTTCATAGCGCATATTTTGTTGGGGAACGTTGCAGAAAATAAAAAAAATTCTACGCTTCACCAAGATCAATCTATGGAGTTCATCTAGCAACGAGAGAGAGGAGTGCATCTACATACCCTTGTAGATCGCGAGCGGAAGCGTTCAAGAGAACGGGGTTGAGGGAGTCGTACTTGTCGTGATTCAAATCACCGATGATCCTAGTGCTGAATGGACAGCACCTCTGCGTTCAACACACGTACGGTTGGGGAAGACGTCTCCTCCTTCTTCATCCAGCAAGGGGGGAGGAGAGGTTGATGGAGATCTAGAAGCACGACGGCGTGGTGGTGGAAGCAGCGGAGATCTCGGCAGGGCTTCGCCAAGCTCAGCAAGAGGGAGAGGTGGTACGGGGGGAGAGGGAGGTGCCAGGGACTAGGGTGCGGCTGCCCTCCCTCCCCCCTCTTTATATAGGGTGCCTAGGGGGGGTGCGCCGGCCCTGGAGATCCCATCTCCAAGGGGGGGCGGCGGCCTAGGGGGGACTTGCCCCCCAAGTCAAGTGGGGAGGCCCAAGGGGGGCGCACCAGCCCACCAGGGGCTAGTTCCCTTCCTCTTTCAGCCCACGTGGACCTCCGGGATAGGTGGCCCCACCCGGTGGACCCCCGGGACCCTTCCAGTGGTCCCGGTACAATATCGATGACCCCCGAAACTTTCCCGGTGGCCAAAACTGGACTTCCTATATAGAATTCTTTACCTCCGGACCATTCTGGAACACCTCGTGACGTCTGGGATCTCATCCGGGACTCCGAACAAATTTCGGGTTTCCGCATACTAATATCTCTACAACCCTAGCGTCACCGAACCTTAAGTGTGTAGACCCTACGGGTTCGGGAATCATGCAGACATGACTGAGACAGCCCTCCGGTCAATAACCAACAGCGGGATCTGGATACTCATGTTGGCTCCCACATGCTCCTCGATGATCTCGTTGGATGAACCACGATGTCGAGGATTCAAGTAATCCCGTATACAATTCCCTTTGTCAATTGGTACATTACTTGCCCGAGATTCGATCGTCGGTATCCCAATACCTCGTTCAATCTCGTTACTGGCAAGTCACTTTACTCATACCATAATGCATGATCCCGTGACCAAACACTTGGTCACATTGAGCTCATTATGATGATGCATTACCGAGTGGGCCCAGAGATACCTCTCCGTCATACGGAATGACAAATCCCAGTCTCGATCCGTGTCAACCCAACAGATACTTTCGGGGATACCTGTAGTATACCTTTGTAGTCACCTAGTTACGTTGTGACGTTTGGTACACCCAAAGCACTCCTACGGTATCCGGGAGTTACACGATCTCATGGTCTAAGGAAATGATACTTGACATTGGAAAAGCTCTAGCAAACGAACTACACGATCTTGTGCTATGCTTAGGATTGGGTCTTGTCCATCACATCATTCTCCTAATGATGTGACCCGTTATCAACGACATCCAATGTCCATAGTCAGGAAACCATGACTATCTGTTGATCAACGAGCTAGTCAACTAGAGGCTTACTAGGGACATGTTGTGGTCTATTTATTCACACATGTATTACGATTTCCGGATAACACAATTATAGTATGAATAATAGACAATTATCGTGAACAAGGAAATATAATAATAATCATTTTATTATTGCCTCTAGGGCATATTTCCAATAGTCTCTCACTTGCACTAGAGTCAATAATCTAGTTACATTGTGATGAATCGAACACCCATAGAGTTCTGGTGTTGATCATGTTTTTCTCGCGGAAGAGGTTTAGTCAACGGATCTGCGACATTCAGATCCGTATGCACTTTGCAAATATCTATGTCTCCATCTTGAACATTTTCGCGAATGGAGTTGAAGCGACGCTTGATGTGCCTGGTCTTCTTGTGAAACCTGGCTGCTTGGCAAGGGCAATAGCTCCAGTGTTGTCACGGAAGAGGGTGATTGGCCCCGACGCATTGGGTATGACTCCTAGGTCGGTGATGAACTCCTTCATCCAGATTGCTTCATGCGCTGCCTCCGAGGCTGCCATGTACTCCGCTTCACATGTAGATCCCGCCACGACGCTCTGCTTGCAACTGCACCAGCTTACTGCCCCTCCATTCAAAATATACACGTATCTGGTTTGTGACTTAGAGTCATCTAGATCTGTGTCGAAGCTAGCTTCGACGTAACCCTTTACGACGAGCCCTTCGTCACCTCCATAAACGAGAAACATATCCTTAGTCCTTTTCAGGTACTTCAGGATATTCTTGACCGTTGTCCAGTGTTCCATGCCGGGATTACTTTGGTACCTTCCTACCAAACTTACGGCAATGTTTACATCAGGTCTGGTATACAGCATGGCATACATGATAGACCCTATCGCTGAGGCATAGGGGACGGCACTCATCTTTTCTCTATCTTCTGTCATGGCCGGACATTGAGCCGAGCTCAATTTCACACCTTGCAACACAGGCAAGAACCCCTTCTTGGACTGATCCATATTGAACTTCTTCAATATCTTATCAAGGTATGTGCTTTGTGAAAGACCTATGAGGTGTCTCGATCTATCTCAATAGATCTTGATGCCTAATATGTAAGCATCTTCTCCAAGGTCCTTCATTGAAAAACACTTATTCAAGTAGGCCTTAATGCTATCCAAAAGTTCTATATCATTTCCCATCAAAAGTATGTCATACACATATAATATGAGAAATGCTACAGAGCTCCCACTCACTTTCTTGTAAACACATGCTTCTCCATAAGTCTGCATAAACCCAAACGCTTTGATCATCTCATCAAAGCGAATGTTCCAACTCCGAGATGCTTGCACCAGCCCATAAATGAATCGTTGGAGCTTGCATACCTTGTTAGCATTCTCAGGATCGACAAAACCTTCCGGCTGCATCATATACAGTTCTTCCTTAAGATAGCCGTTAAGGAATGCCGTTTTGACGTCCATTTGCCATATCTCATAATCATAGTATGCGGCAATTGCTAACATGAATCGGACGGACTTCAGCTTCGCTATGGGAGAGAAAGTCTCATCATAGTCAACCCCTTGAATTTGCCGATAACCCTTAGCGACAAGTCGAGCTTTATAGATGGTAACATTACCATCCGCGTTTGTCTTCTTCTTAAAGATCCATTTATTTTCTATCGCTCGCCGATCATAGGGCAAGTCTGTCAAAGTCCATACTTTGTTTTCATACATGGATCCTATCTCGGATTGCATGGCTTCAAGCCATTTGTTGGAATCTGGGCCCGCCATCGCTTCTTCATAGTTCGAAGGTTCACCGTTGTCTAAGAACATGATTTCTAGGACAGGGTTGCCATACCACTCTGGTGTGGAACGTGTCCTTGTGGACCTATGAAGTTCAGTAGCAACTTGATTCGAAGTACCTTGATAATCATCTTTAATTTCCTCTCCAGTCGGTGTAGGCACCACATGAACATCTTCCTGAGCTGCACTACTTTCCGGTTCAAGAGGTAGTACTTCATCGAGTTCTACTTTCCTCCCACTTACTTCTTTCGAGAGAAACTCTTTCTCTAGAAAGGACCAGTTCTTGGCAACAAAGATCTTGCCTTCAGATCTAAGGTAGAATGTATACCCAATGGTTTCCTTAGGGTATCCTATGAAGACGCATTTTTCCGACTTGGGTTCGAGCTTTTCAGGTTGAAGTTTCTTGA
Organism: Triticum dicoccoides; assembly: GCF_002162155.2. Lineage (NCBI taxonomy): Eukaryota > Viridiplantae > Streptophyta > Magnoliopsida > Poales > Poaceae > Triticum > Triticum dicoccoides. The sequence goes on along the minus strand of NC_041387.1, from coordinate 597,328,243 downwards.
CATAAGCATCGTATCCCCAAACTTTTAGAAACGACAGCTTAGGTTTCTTCCCAAACCATAATTCATACGGTGTCATCTCAACGGATTTAGACGGTGCCCTATTTAAAGTGAATGTAGCTGTCTCTAGAGCGTATCCCCAAAATGATAGCGGTAAATGAGTGAGTGACATCATAGATTGCACCATATCCAATAGAGTACGATTACGACGTTCGGACACACCATTACGCTGAGGTGTTCCAGGCGGCGTGAGTTGTGAAACGATTCCACATTTCCTTAAGTGTGTACCAAATTCATGACTTAAATATTCTCCTCCACGATCTGATCGTAAGAACTTTATTTTTCGCTCACGTTGATTCTCTACCTCATTCTGAAATTCCTTGAACCTTTCAAAGGTCTCAGACTTGTGTTTCATCAAGCAGACATACCCATATCTACTTAAGTCATCAGTGAGAGTGAGAACATAACGATAGCCTCCACGAGCCTCAACGCTCATTGGATCGCACACATCAGTATGTATGATCTCCAATAAGTTGGTTGCTCGCTCCGTTGTTCCGGAGAACGGAGTTTTGGTCATTTTGCCAATGAGGCATGGTTCGCATGTGTCAAATGATTCATAATCGAGAGACTCTAAAAGTCCATCAGCATGGAGCTTCTTCATGCGCTTGACACCAATGTGACCAAGGCGGCAGTGCCACAAGTATGTGGGACTATCGTTATCAACCTTACATCTTTTGGTATTCACACTATGAATATGAGTAACATCACGTTTGAGATTCATCAAGAATAAACCATTGACCAGCGGGGCATGACCATAAAACATATCTCTCATATAAATAGAACAACCATTATTTTTGGATTTAAATGAGTAGCCATCTCATATTAAACGAGATCCAGATACAATGTTCATGCTCAAAGCTGGCACTAAATAACAATTATTGAGGTTTAAAACTAATCCCGTAGGTAAATGTAGAGGCAGCGTGCCGACGGCGATCACATCGACCTTGGAACCATTCCCGACGCGCATCGTCACCTCGTCCTTCGCCAGTCTCCGCTTATTCCGCAGCTCCTGCTTTGAGTTACAAATATGAGCAACCGCACCGGTATCAAATACCCAGGAGCTACTACGAGTACTGGTAAGGTACACATCAATTACATGTATATCACATATACCTTTAGTGTTGCCGGCCTTCTTCTCCGCTAAGTATTTGGGGCAGTTCCGCTTCCAGTGTCCCTTTCCCTTGCAATAAAAGCACTCACTCTCAGGTTTGGGTCCATTCTTTGGCTTCTTCCTGGCAACTGGTTTACCGGGCGCGGCAACTCCCTTGCCGTCCTTCTTGAAGTTCTTCTTACCCTTGCCTTTCTTGAAACTAGTGGTTTTATTGACCATCAACACTTGATACTCCTTTTTGATTTCTACCTCCGCTGATTTCAGCATTGAAAATACTTCAGAATAATTTTCACCATCCCCTGCATATTGTAGTTCATCACAAAGCTCTTGTAGCTAGGTGGGAGCGACTGAAGGATTTTGTCAATGTCCGCCTCGTCCGGGAGGTTGATGTCCAGCTGGGACAAGCGGTTGTGCAACCCAGACATTTTGAGTATGTGCTCACTGACAAAACTATTTTCCTCCATCTTACAACTATAGAACTTGTTGGAGACTTCATATCTCTCGACCTGGGCATGAGCTTGGAAAACCATTTTTAGCTCCTCGAACATCTCATATGCTCCGTGTTGCTCAAAACGCTTTTGGAGCCCCGGTTCTAAGCTGTAAAGCACGCCGCACTGAACGAGGGAGTAATCATCAGCACGTGACTGCCAAGCGTTCATAACGTCTTGGTTCTCTGGGATGGGTGCTTCACCTAGCGGTCCTTCTAGGACATATGCTTTCTTGGCAGCTATGAGGATGATCCACAGGTTCCGGACCCAGTCCGAATAGTTGCTGCCGTCATCTTTCAGCTTGGTTTTCTCTAGGAACGTGTTGAAGTTGAGGTTGACATGAGCGTTGGCCATTTGATCTACAAGACATTTTTGCAAAGGTTTTTAGACTAAGTTCATGATAATTAAGTTCATCTAATCAAATTATTTAATGAACTCCCACTCAGATTAGACATCCCTCTAGTCGTCTAAGTGATACATGATCCGAGTCAACTAGGCCGTGTCCGATCATCACGTGAGACGGACTAGTCATCATCGGTGAACATCTCCATGTTGATCGTATCTTCCATACGACTCATGTTCGACCTTTCGGTCTCTTGTGTTCCGAGGCCATGTCTGTACATGCTAGGCTCGTCAAGTTAACCTAAGTGTTTTGCATGTGTAAATCTGTCTTACACCCGTTGTATGTGGACGTTGGAATCTATCACACCCGATCATCACGTGGTGCTTCGAAACAACGAACTTTTGCAACGGCGCACAGTTAGGGGGAACACTTTCTTGAAATTATTATGAGGGATCATCTTATTTACTACCGTCATTCTAAGCAAATAAGATGCAAAAACATGATAAACATCACATGCAATCAAATAGTGACATGATATGGCCAATATCATATAGCTCCTTTGATCTTCATCTTCGGGGTGCCATGATCATCTTCGTCACTGGCATGACACCATGATCTCCATCATCATGATCTTCATCATCGTGTCTCCATGAAGTTTCTCGCCAACTATTACTTCTACTACGCAGGTCATACAATAATTAAGACAACTCCTATGGCTCCTGCCGGTTGTCATACTCATCGACATGCAAGTCGTGATTCCTATTACAAGAACATGATCTCATACATCACATATATATCATTCATCACAACTTTTGGCCATATCACATCACAAGGCATATGTTGCAAAAACAAGTTAGACGTCCTCTAATTGTTGTTGCATGTTTTTACGTGGCTGCAATAGGGTTCTAGCAAAAACGTTTCTTACCTACGTAAAAGCGACAACGTGATATGCCAATTTCTATTAACCCTTCATAAGGACCCTTTTCATCGAATCCACTCCGACTAAAGTGGGAGAGACAGACACCCGCTAGCCACCTTATGCAACTAGTGCATGTCAGTCGGTGGAACCTGTCTCACGTAAGAGTACGTGTAAGGTCGGTCCGGGCCGCTTCATCCCACGATGCCGCCGAAGCAAAATAAGACTAGTAGTGGCAAGAAAATTGACAACATCTACGCCCACAACAAATTTGTGTTCTACTCGTGCAAACAAACTATGCATAGACCTAGCTCATGATGCCATTGTTGGGGAACGTTGTAGAAAATAAAAAAAAAATCTACGCTTCACCAAGATAAATCTATGGAGTTCATCTAGCAACAAGATAGAGGAGTGCATCTACATACCCTTGTAGATCGCGAGCGGAAGCGTTCAAGAGAACGGGGTTGAGGGATTCGTACTCGTCGTGATCCAAATCACCGATGATCCTAGTGCTGAACGGACAGCACCTCCGTGTTCAACACACGTACGGTTGGGGAAGACGTCTCCTCCTAGCAAGGGGGAAGGAGAGGTTGATGGAGATCCAGCAGCACGACGGCGTGGTGGTGGAAGCAGCGGCGATCTCGGCAGGGCTTCGCCAAGCTCAGCGAGAGGGAGAGGTGGTACGGGGGGAGAGGGAGGCGCCAGGGACTAGGGTGCGGTTGCCCTCCCTCCCCCCTCTTTATATAGGGGGCCTAGGGGGGTGCGCCGGCCCTGGAGATCCCATATCCAAGGGGGGCGGCCTAGGGGGGGACTTGCCCCCCAAGTCAAGTGGGCCCCCCCCCTAGGGTTTCCAACCCTAGGCGCAGGGGAGGCCCAAGGGGGGTGCACCATCCCACCAGGGGCTGGTTCCCTTCCCCTTTCAGCCCACGTGGCCCTCCGGGATAGGTGGCCCCACCCGGTGGACCCTCGGGACCCTTTCGGTGGTCCCGGTACAATACCGGTGACCCCCGAAACTTTCTCGGTGGCCGAAACTGGACTTCCTATATAGAATTCTTTACCTCCGGACCATTCCGGAACTCCTCGTGACCAAGGCTATCAGAATCGTGATTTCGAATCGAATCGGAGCTCCGATGGTAGGATCACAAATCGTAGAATCTTCACTATCAGGATCGTAGAAACGTAGATTCTATGAACTAAAATCGTAGAATCATAGGGCTTAGTTTTGATCGTAAAATCGTAGACTCGTATAACAGAATCGCGATTCTTACAACCTTGCTCGTGACGTCCGGGATCTCATCCGGGGCTCCAAACAACTTTCGGGTTTCTGCATACTAATATCTCTACAACCCTAGCGTCACCGAACCTTAAGTGTGTAGACCCTACGGGTTCGGGAATCATGCAGACATGACCGAGACAGCTTTCCGGTCAATAACCAACAGCGGGATCTGGATACCCATGTTGGCTCCCACATGCTCCTCGATGATCTCATCGGATGAACCACGATGTCGAGGATTCAAGTAATCCCGTATAGAATTCCCTTTGTCAATCGGTACGTTACTTGCCCGAGATTCGATCGTCGGTATCCCAATACCTCGTTCAATCTCGTTACCGGCAAGTCACTTTACTCATACCATAATGCATGATCCCGTGACCAAACACTTGGTCACATTGAGCTCATTATGATGATGCATTACCGAGTGGGCCCAGAGATACCTCTCCGTCATACGGAGTGACAAATCCCAGTCTCGATCCGTGTCAACCCAACAGATACTTTCAAGGATACATGTAGTATACCTTTATAGTCACCCAGTTATGTTGTGACGTTTGGTACAACCAAAGCACTCCTGCGGTATCCGGGAGTTACACGATCTTATGGTCTAAGGAAATGATACTTGACATTGGAAAAACTCTAGCAAACGAACTACACGATCTTGTGCTATGCTTAGGATTGGGTCTTGTCCATCACATCATTCTCCTAATGATGTGACCCCGTTATCAACGACATCCAATGTCCATAGTCAGGAAACCATGATTATCTGTTGATCAACGAGCTAGTCAACTAGAGGCTTACTAGGGACATGTTGTGGTCTATTTATTCACACATGTATTACGATTTCCGGATAACACAATTATAGCATGAATAATAGACAATTATCATGAATAAGGAAATATAATAATAATCATTTTATTATTGCCTCTAGGGCATATTTCCAACATATTTTGCGCCTCTGGCTTTTTGCAACTTCATCATCCGCAACGACTACATCATCGACCACGACTATCTCGATCACGACAACATCATGATCGGCTACCTCGACATCAACATAGAGGGCTACGTCTACAGTTACTCATCAGCGACAAATCCAGTCAACAGCGTCCGCGTCGTCGCTAGTGTCCACGTCACTCCCGCTGTGACTGCGTGAGGAAACATAGGAGAGACGAGGAAGGCGCCAGAAGGGGACACAGTCACCACAATAGGTGCCGACCCATTAGAGACGTAGTTGATGATGGCGCGACGGAGAAGACGACACAAGAGCAAGACTTCAAATTCAGTTGTAATCGTCCACTCCACTTCTGCTATGACTGAAGGGGGTGTTAGAAGTATAAACGTAGAGATAAGGAGAGATAGAGATAAACTTAGTTTAAACACATAATATCTTGCATTGCACTCCAAGCCTTTTCCATGTTGTACTCTATATATACCCCTGCGAGGGTCACAACAATACAACAACACAATATTCTTCCATCCTACAATTTCTGCAGCTAACCTAATAATCCACTAAAGGTTTGGTCCCACTCGACAGGATGCCACCGGTGTTTGAACATCGATGAGCACACAAGCACAATGGGGCAACGCAACTTTGCTATGGAGAAAGCTAGGGAGAAATGTGTGGGCGTAGTTCAGAGGCGCATTGAGGACTTGAGATATGTAGGGTCGACAGGAGAGGCTTATGGGTGCAGGAGGCAGGGTTGGCGGCCAGCTTGATCCGCGGCCATAGAGAGTGGCACTGGGTGGGAGGGAGCCACGAGGCAGGTGACAGTTCTATGTGAGATGGGAAAGCACGACGAGCTCGCGTCAACCACGACCACGTCATCGGTGGAGGCTGGGGACCACGACACCTGCATTCTCGTCTTCAACAACAAACGACGGGAAGTGGCTGGCAGTGCGTAGGCTCGGGGCCGCATAACTCGATGAGTACAGCGGCATCGGGTCTGTAAACGCCTAGGGTTGGCGACACTACTGGAATTCTGGACTACGCCGAGTGCCACGGACACTCGGCAAAGGGACGAAAACCACCAGCAAAGCCTTTGCCGAATGTCACCCTCGGTAAAAGCCACCGGGCGTACACCTCTTCGGCAAACAGGAGTTTGCCGAGAGCCAGAACATGGGCACTCGGCAAAGACTTTGCCGAGAGTCAAACAGTACCACTCGGCAAAATAAAGTAGCTAACAGATAGCAGACGGTGACGGCGGTTCCTGACACGTGGGACCAGGGGAGCAAGCTGAGGGCCTACTTTGTCGAGTGCCCCTCTCGGCAAAGACAACCAGTAGGTGGCTGACACGTGTCAGCTCCTGACATGTGGGGCCAGGCGAACAGGCCGAGGGCCATCTTTGCCGAGTGCCGCGCTCGGCAAAGAGAGCCAGTAGGTGGCTGACACGTGTCAACTCCTGACATGTGGGGCTAGGCGAACAGGCTGAGGGCCATCTTTGCTGAGTGCCGCGCTCAGCAAAGAGAGCCAGTAGGTGGTTGACACGTGTCAGCTCCTGACATGTGGGGCCAGGCGAACAGGCCGAGGGCCAACTTTGCCGAGTGCCACGCTCGGCAAAGAGAGTCAGTAGGATGCTGACACGTGTCAGCTCCTGACATGTGGGGCCAGGCGGGCAGGCCGAGGGCCAACTTTGCTGAGCACCACTCTCGGCAAACTCTATATTTGCCGAGTGTGACTCCCGGCAAACTCAACCAATAGGGGAGGGCCACATCACTTCTCCTAAAAGCCGTGAAAATAGTTTGCCGAGAGTCATCGTCGGCAATTCTTTCTCCTTTACCGAGAGGCCTCTTGGTAAAGTTGCCAGGAGGGCTACATGTTATTATCCTTTACCGAGAGGCCTCTCGGTAAAGGTGTCGGGTTATTGTACTTTATCGAGAGGCCTCTCGGTAAAGGGTGCATTCTGGTATAGTTTCACAGTCATTGCCGAGAGCCACCCTCGGCAATGGTGTGCCCAGGAGCCTTTTTTCCCTGTTTCTGTTTCTTTCCTGTAGCGAAACATATACAGCAGCAGCATATAGTTCATCACACATAGAACATGTCACATATAGGCATCATTGAACAAAAGAAGCAATGATTGATTCTGAAAAACATTCCACATAAAAGCAATAGTGCATAAAAGCAATAGACCACAAGTTTACAAGTCTCAAGATGCAAGAGTTCTCAACATACAAGGAACAGTTTCAAACATAACATAAAGTTCACGCGATTTTGAAGATCGGAGTGATAACATCAACATTAGAAGGCATCATTCCGTTTGCTGCCCCAACTCCATCAACCGGAGTGATAACATCAACATTAGAAGGCATCATTCCCTTTGCTGCCCCAACTCCACCAACTTGAGGTGGAACTACCGGAACATTGTTCGACCCTTGTGATGGGTTGAACTGTGATGGATTGACCCAATAGTGAGATGAATGTGTTGAGTATGTATTTTGTACTGCACGTGTATTGGAGTTGTGGCCCACCTCCTAGTCTTGTATAGTTGAGGCAGAGGCCTTCCCTTGTATTATATATACGTGCATTAGCACTCATCGGTACAACTATCATTGTATTGGCAAAACATCTCTTCTATATGGTATCTATCGCAAGTCGATCCTAACCCTAGCCGCCGTCGCCGCCGCACCTCCATCGCGCCGCCGCCGCCGCTCCATCCACCCGCAGCCGCCGCCCGCCGCCGCCGCCGGTTCTCTCCGGCCGCC
>NC_041387.1:597304640-597319899 GCF_002162155.2 Triticum dicoccoides | reverse complement strand
GCCGCTCATCCTATCGCCGTCGTCGTCGCACCCACCCGCCGCCGCCTATTGCCGCTGCCGCTAGTTCATGCCGCCGCCGCCGCCCTTTCCCAAACGCCACCGCCGCCACTGCAATGTCTCTGCCGCGTCGTCTCTCTTCGGCTGCATGTACGCAGACGCACCGGTCTCCTTCACCCACATGCAGCCAGCTCCTCCAATGGCCGACGACCATGCTCCGCCCGCCCCGTCGATAGATTCTCCGGGCTACTTCACCACCTGCGGTGGTCCCGCACCCACCGGGTGTTACCCGTTCACGTCACCCGCGCCTTCCCAGCAGCAGTTGCAATGAGGAGGGGGCCGACGCACCCGGCGTGGCGGCCACCGTCGCCGCCTGCAGCAGCAGCCTGTCCAGGGCGCCGGGGGGGCGCCACACTACCAGCAGGCTCTTCCCGTGGGCCACCAGGGGTTCCTCGGTGCACCTTACCAGTCGGCCGCCGCCGGCTACGGCGCCCTCCTTGCGCCGCCGCCCCTCGGTGGTCATGGTCCGCCCGCCCCGGCGCCGCCCTACGGGGGCCTTCCGCCGCCGCCGGTACCTGTGCCCTGGGACCCCACCCTCCTCGCCGCCCAGCACTCCGTGCCGTCGTCGAGTAGCTCCATCGGTGGAGGCGACTTGTACATGGACTCAGGTGCTACTGCACACATGACAGCTCATCCCGATAACCTCACCTCCTCCACTCCCGTTCTCACACCCACTCGTATCACTGTCGGCAACGGCTCCTCCTTACCTATTACTCATATTGGTAGCACTAGTTCTCCCTCCACTTCCACACCCATCACTATGTCTAATGTTCTTGTTTCACCTGAATTAGTCACGAACCTAGTTTCTGTTCGTCGTCTTACTCGTGAGAACCCACTTACTGTTGAATTCGACGATGTTGGCTTTTCTGTGAAAGACGCTCGTACCCGGATGGTCCTTCACCGGTGTGACAGTCCCGATGAGCTCTACCCCGTGCACGCCGGAGCCTCCATCTCCTCACCCGTCGCCCTTGCCGCCGGCGTTGACCTTTGGCACGCCCGTTTGGGTCATCCCAACCACACCGTTTTACGTCAAATTCTTAGGAGTTTCTCTTTCTCATGTAACAAGCTAGCCGAGCACTCTTGTGAGGCTTGTCACTTTGGCAAGCACGTTCGTCTTCCCTTTAGTGCGTCTTCTTCAGTTTCCACTTTTTTGTTTCAATTACTTCATAGTGACGTTTGGACATCTCCTGTTGCGAGTAACACGGGCTATCTATACTACTTGGTGATTTTAGATGATTATTCTCATTATGTGTGGACTTTTCCCCTTCGTCGTAAATCCGATGCTTTAGCCACACTCACCGCCTTTTATTCCTATGTCACCACCCAATTCGGTCGCCCCATACTCGCACTCCAGACGGATAACGGAAAAGAGTTTGACAACGCCGCTCTCCGCATGCTTCTCGCCTCTCACGGCACCATCTTTCATTTGACCTATCCATACACTTCACAGCAGAACGGCCGCGCCATGCGCATTCTCCGCACTCTTAATGATTGCGTTCGCACGTTACTCTTTCACTCTAACGTGCCCGCTCGGTTTTGGCCCGATGCTCTCGCCACCGCCACTCTCCTAGTTAACATTCGTCCTTGTCGCCCTCGGGGGAACTATGCCCCTCACCACCTTCTCTTCGGCACACCACCGTGCTATGATGGTCTCCGCATCTTCGGGAGTCTCTGTTATCCTAGCACCGCATCCACCACGCCACACAAGCTCGCACCACGATCCGTCCCATGCGTCCTCCTTGGCTACCCTCCTAACACCAAAGGTTACCGCACTACTACAGGAATTAGCTTTGGTAACACATTCCGGTAACACACGAAAACATGTGTTACTGGTTGAAATCATGGTCAGACAAAACTTGTGTCCACACCTAAGTTGTAACACATTCTATGGAAAGTGTTACGATGTTGTAACACATATTCCACATACGTCGAATGTGTTACAGTGCTGTAACACATTATTTAAGCCGGTTGAGAGAGTGTTACAAGATTGTAACACATATATGAAATGCAATGTTGTGTTACAAGTTTGTAACACATAGGTCATCTACGTAGGTAAATGTTACACACGTAATAATATTGGATTGAATTTTTCTTTTTTGTCATGAGAAAGACTTGTTGCAAGATGCATGCGATCAATTCTTAGGTCGATCCCATCGTAGCATGTGGCCTCTGAGGTAATAGTTATGGGCTTGTGTCATTCACATGTTAGCTACGTATAGAAGTTTAGAGGATGCGTGTTTGATTACTGGCGGGATATATTAGGATAAAACAATTGGCGTAACCCACCTACCAAAGCCCGCAGAAGGCAGGACTCAAACTATAGCAGCTGACTTTTCCCTGTAAGTTCTTCTAAAAAAGATATTTTCCTGTACAAAATTCTAAAAAGGATTATTTCCCTTTACGTGGGTGCGTATGACCCTATTTTCTAAGACTGGATGAGAGTGCAAGCTCAAAGTTTTGTGCTTTGTACTGTGCGTGTGTTCGTAATCTTGTAAATATTTTTTCTCTTATCTTAATATAAAAGATGTGCAGCTCTTTTGGGTATTCGGAAAAAAATGTTTTCTGCTTCCAAAATTTGTTAAAATTAAAAGGTGTGCTAACTACTTTTAAGTAATTTTGGACTTAATTAATTTAATATGCTTTCAAGATTTATTGATCCGTATTTTTATTATAAAGTATAAAAGTATGTTGACGTGTTGTATTTGGGAAGCGGTTTTCGATCAAAGGTATATTGTATGTTGACATGTTATATCTGTGACTTTTTTTATTAGTTGGACCACCCTGATTCAGAATTCGTGCTAATTCGTCGAGATAGGGAGACATATTCAATAGATACCATTTCGTGTAATTGGAATAATGAAAACCTAAATTTGAATGCATTTTGATAGCTGGGTTCAAAGAGCAAAAAAACATGAGAAAGCTGAGTGTCGTTGGCAGAACATTGAACTTTCTACTTGGTACAGAATCCGCCTTCACCCTTCGGAGAAAAAGACTTCAATCAACATTGAACTTTCATCTTGCACATGAGAGTCTAGTCTTTTAACCATCTAATCTAATCATCAGCAAGAGAAGTATATGTAGAGAAACTAAAACATATATACTGCTTCAGGATAGATTCAGACTTTTAAAAAAATGGCAACATGTGATCGCAAAACAGGATTTTTGAACACTGCAAGAGTATGCCATTTCTTAACTGTTAACCAAAGTATACAAAATAAAGTTCCAAACAAGCTGCATGTATCTCAATTCTGAACTGTTGTTGACCAAAGTACAAAATGATGTTCCAAACAAGCACGTGGTGTCGCAGCTGACCGAATTACCAAGCATGAATATAAGAGTATACTAAGTTTTGACCAACATATGGTCTCACACAGCAGTATATCACCAAGCAAGTTGGTTAAGTAGTCAGCAGAAAGCCAGCAAGCAGAAAAGAGTACGGTGTTTTGTACCAACACAAAGCACACAGCCGACCACCCCCTCCATGCCTCCATGTAGCATGCAGTCTGAACCTATAGCATGCATGCCTCCATGACACGATTGACACTTTGTGAAGTTTTAAACTGACTCAACGCATCTGACGACGGCAATGAAATACTGAACATTATGATCTAGCAATATCCCCAGTACTACTATGTAATGAAATGAGTCGTGTGTTCCTTTAAAGAAAAAATTGAAAAAAAGGCACAACCGTGAGTTCTGAAGCTCTAGCTCTCAAACCTCAGCTGGCTCGATCTGACGACGTGGAGAAACAGCGGCGCCCGCCACCAGATTGTGGAGAACCAGCGTCGAAGTAATGGTCGGCGGAGGCGAAATCCCGCTCTTCCGCCGTCTCCCAGTCTCCCGTCCGTGGACTCCGGCGGCAGCTCCTGCGGACGGTGGACGAGTGGATTCTAGCGGCTATAGGAGGAGGCGTGGGCTGTGGACTAGAGCGGCCGGTGGAGGTATGGAATCGAGCGGATGCAACACTGGGTGTGGACTCGAGCGGCGGCGGCACGGCCTCCCTGTGGCCGCGATGCGGCCAGCGGCTAGCGCTCGGGTCGGGCGGCGGCGGAACAGGGGATCGAGGTAAGAGAAGAGGAACGAATCTATAAAGGGGTTTTTTGTTTTTGTGGTGTTTTCTTTTTGGGAGATTATTATACAAGTCGACCGGCTGATTGAAGCTTCGTGTCGGTCGTGCAGGGAGCCGTCCAACTCTAATCGTGCGTGCGTGTGCCCAGCTCCCAAAGCTGGTTGCCACGTCTCTTTTCTCTACAAGTTTCGTATATCTCGTACGTGTCAAAAAGAGGTTTCTTATCCGTATAGCAGTTGTGTGTTTTTAACATAGTACAGACGCAAAGCGTTTATATATACGCGCATACACTCATCCTATGAATATACACACGCACATCCTACCCCTATGAGCACCCCCGAAAGACTGAGCCGGCATATCATCTTGAAATTTACGAAGTCACCGTATGCACCTCGTCGTCGACGGGACGTCTCCTCCCACTGAATACGCATCACTGAAAATCCTGAAAGTCCCTCTAATCATCCAACCACATGTTGGTTCGTATAGCAGTTGTATTTTATCATGTATGTACGCGTTCTTGTATTGGTGTGCGGCTCATGTACATGCCAATCGCACATAAGTAATCGATTGGGACCAAATTATACTACAAGCAAGTACATTTATTTTAGTATAAATTGACTAAAAAATGGATTTGGGTCAATCGAATTTCATGGGAAGGATGCGTGGCGAAGCATGAGGTAGTCGACTGTGGCACCGAGGCAAGTTATAGCGAGGCATGGAGACACAGACAAGACCTTGGCCAGGAACAGGTGTAGCGCGCGACAGTGGGTGAAGGCAAATCCGAAACTTGACGGTTCTGATGAAAGGGGGTGCAGGCCCGCTAGAAAAAATCTAGTGGTTCCCTGGTTTAACGGGATGGCCTGGGATGGTGGTGAGGGGAGGCCGGGGCTGCGAGGCTGGCGTGGGAGCACCACGTGCGACAGAGGCTAGCGATTCATCCAAGGATCTATGGCGCGGTTTAGTGAAGAAGATGAACAATAAAGATAGGATGTTGTACAATGCCATCTGGGCATTGATTTTGCATTAGACGACTCAAAAAGTGAATCAACTAATCCAAAAACACCTTGTAGTCGAAAGATCTCTAACCTATCCTTTATAAAAGAATTGATCAAAATAGAACAGTTAGCATGACGATTTCCTGACTATCTACTACAGCAAATTTTGCCTCGCTCCGGCGACGGAGGGGAGATGACATCGGCGCACATTCGGCTCGCTTAAGTTCTTATAGGCGTCTCAGTGACTTATTTCTATTCCATCAATTGAATAACAAACACAACTTGGTAAATATAAAGCAATCATCGGTTCAGAGGTTCCTTGCTCTCTTACCGTCGGAGTCCCTTGGGAGCACTTGTACTTCACCTGTCTTCTCATATTGCAGCAGACGCAGGGGCTTCCCCCCTCAATCGACCTCTATCTACGGTCAGTGACAGATCATCAATCAATTCCTCGCACGTACATGAATCTCTTTTTCCGGCCAAGTCGTCGGACTCCACAGGCGGCATGGGCACGCAACATCCATGTCAGGACGCGTCAATCGAGGCGCACCACCAGTCCATCACCTCGGAGTCGCCGGACTTGGAGGTGGCAGTACGAATGAAGGTAAGTAATTGTTTTTTTTACAATGTTTGCTATACAAATTCACAAAATTAAATTGTTAGATTCATTTCATAAAGAAATTACTATTTATAACTATATATTATTTCCTTCTCAGAAATGAAATAAATACAAAATATGCTCCATTGTTTTTCATTTTTAACATTTCTCGAATTATTTATACATCTAATATTTTTTTCTCCAAACAAAATTTTTTATCAAACAGTCTCTGGATTATTCCCGCAAAAAATTCCTCCAGATCTCGATTTCCCTCCTCCACTTCTCGATGGACAAAAAGTTCCCTCCAGAGCTCCCAATTTAGTCCCGCTTAATTTTCCATCCGGTTAACTAATAAAGCGCTAAATAAATCAGATCGCTAATCCCATCTGCATGATTCGCGCCGCCCTCAAAGCCTCACCTCGACGGCCTCCGTCGCCGCCCCTCCAACCCCGCTACATCCTCATCCAACGCCACCTGTCAGCGGCCACCCACGCGCCCTGCCCATCCGTCAACGCCCGATTGAAACCATCACTGCCCAGATCCGCCTCAGTGTGGTTTGCATCTTTGCGGCAACAACATCGTCGACCCTCAACTCTGGAACTAAATCCCGAAGGACTACACCATTCTCCCGGCTGGTATCGATCTAAACTCCCAGTTCGTTGCTTTCTCCCTTCTATGCGTGACTTATTCTCTTTCCTCCTCCCTTTGTTTTCCTCCCTGAATCTGGTATTAGGTTTGTGCGTACCAGGCAGTAAATCAACCAGTGGTTAATTTAGGATAAGAATGGAGGATGGGCTGTAATCATTAGTCACTGTGTTAAACTGACATACGGCTTATAGTCTGGTTTTTGTGCACTTCAGAAGTAGTACCATGTTCTCTGAATATACGTGAGATGTTGGCTGCTTTCCCCCATCTTTGCAGTTTAAGGTTTCAGTCTTTTAACCCCCTAATTTTGGAGGCTATAATAGCCTGATTAGTACTGATATATGCAGTAGTTATACAAATCTAGGGCCCCCAGATCTTGTGCTCCGAAATTCATAGTATATCTTGTACAGTACTGTCATAGTATATCTTGTATAGTACTCAGAGTAGTACTCTGAAATGCATAGTACTCAGAGCAGTAGTTAGAAAAAAATTGGGACCAAAAATCTTGTAGTCTGAACTCTGATTATTACTGATATATGCAGTACTTAGATTGGGGCCAAAGATCTTGTACTCTGAACTATGATTATTACTGATATATGCAGTACTTTGATTGGGGCCAAAGATCTTGTACTCTGAACTTTGATTAGTACTGATTTTTAAAATTTATGCACCCTGAAATTCATAGTACATCTTATACAGTCAGTATTCAGTTTGTACCCTTGATTTAGGAAGTTAGTATGTTGCATTCATATAATTATTTTACTGAAACTTTTTTAATTTCTGTTGTAGGAAAATTTCCAAACCGTAGGTAGTGGCGAACCTCATCCAGAAGTACTACATAATAATAAAAGAAAGGTATTGTCAATATATTCGACATGTGTTAGTTCATTTTCAGCTCTCTTTATAAATATTTCATTTTGAAGATAATCAAACAGGTTAGAATCTTGTTGTTACTCATGCTCTAAAGGATACACTACAACTTATATTAATCTCTTTACATTGTTGTATAGAAGCATCATCTCGAAAATGAGGGCTGCAATAGATTGTCATATCAAGCACCATCATCACCAGCCCATCCTGTTTTTGATGGAGAGGTAATGGTTATCTCTTGAGAAATCTGCTTCCTAGGCAATAATCGAAAACATTTTCCATATGAATTATTGATGGCGTGTACTATTGACTCATATTTGTTTGTATAATGTTGAATGAATGAGTTTCTGCATTTTAAGTTCGATTTGCATGGAATGGACTCTCCTAAGGTTATAAAATGATGTTGCCACATGTAATATTTGATGAATAAAATGTAGTGTGAACTTTGCATTGCAAAATCACAAGGATAAATCATTTTTCCTCTTATGTTTATCTATAGATGAGAAAGAGCATGGAGAATATGGATGGAAATTTGACTAGAGTACACAAACAAAGCACTCAAGACAAGTCTGTAGTCCATGTGCCCTCTAAGTTGAAACACAGTCCTTCCATGGAGGTAACAAAAATAGTGTGTTAATACTAGATTCGTGTTCACAAAATTGGTTTTTATTACTATATATTATAATTTGAACCTCATTTCAGGTTGACACAAAAGTGATTCTGAAATCTTCAGTATATCCAAACAAAAGGTATGTAGCACATGCTAGCATTTTGGGTTGCAATTAAAAAAAATGGTTGGTGGTGTTGAGCTAGGTCGGCAGTTCATAGAAGTACAGGTTGATCACCTATTGATGAATGTCAGGTCTTGGTAAGGGAAAGGGAAAATTGTAGGACAATTGGCGATGCTTTCACCTCCGGATTAACAATTGCTTGGCCTTCATCATGTATAAGTCAATATTTAACTTCTTGGGTTTTGTTAAATTAACTTCACGATATACTTAATGTAGTCGTAACTGATTTTTTTTCTTGCAGATTGAGAGGTTCAGTGGTTGAGTTGATTCAGATGCTTTTTCTTATGAGGAATCGAGATGCAATTATGACATATTGATGCAAGAAAGATCCGAGGGGCACATTCTAGTGAACATGAGTAGGGGTGTCACATGGGTTCAATGATAGGAAATCTTTCGCATACTATAGTTTACATTTGTGGGTTGAGAAATGTATTTTTTTCCCTAAAATATGGATCTTCTATATGTTTATTGTTACAAATGCTATGGAATGGCATGGACCATATTGATATTTTATATCCTCGTGCATATATGCAAGCTTTATGTCCATGGTCTTTTTATATAGTATACACTGTGTGCCATATGCTTATCGCTTTTCACTATGAGGAAGTATAAAAACAAAAATGTATTGATACAATATTTCATAAAAAATGGTTGCATAGCACATTGGACAAATTATGTCGTGTTACTATAGTTAGGAAAAGGTGTTACTAGGTTGGCTACCAATCACCACTAGAGATGTTACAGTAGATACAAAAATTGTGTTACTATTGCGTTGCTACTTGTGTTGCTATTTTGTTAAACTGTGTTACTAGCCATGTTGCTACGCAAAGAAAAACATGTTACAAAGTGTGTGCCTATAGTTCTAAAAGAGTGTTACCAGGCCTTCGGTAACACATATGGCTTGTGTTGCAACGATACTAGTAACACGTTTATATACATATAGGAACAACTCTTATGTGCTACAATAGACGTCGCCTAGTAACATAGCCTACAGGAACACATACAAAAGTGTGTTACTGCGTGCTTTAGTAACATAATATCTAAGCTGTAGTAGCACATCAACGTGTTACAAGAGATCAATCCTGTAGTAGTGCCGGTGCTATGATCCTATCACTCATCGTGTATACACCTCGAGGCATGTGTACTTTGTCGAGACGGTGTTTCCTTTTTTTCCAGGTTCCTTCGGCTTCGGCCCCTTCGGCACTGGCCCCCGCGCCCCCTTCGCGGAGCGATGCGTGGCGGCACCCCCCGACGGCCTCCCCGGCCCGGCGTCATCTGCCGCCACCACCCGGCTTCATGACTCCCTCCCCCGAGGTCGAGTTTGAGCGGGCCCTTGGGTCCCCGTCTCCCTCATATGAGGTTGAGCCCGGCACCCCACCTGCCACCCCTGCGACGGGCTCGACGTCATCCTCGCCCGTCGCCTCTTCCGCCGCCGGATCGGCCGGTGCTGCTGCCGCCGCGGCCCCCGCCGCCGCCGCCATTGCTACGTCCTCTGTCGCCGCTGCAGCCTCCGCTGCGGCCTCCGTCACCGCCGCCGCCGCCGCGGCCCCCTCCGTGGCCGCGGGCCCCATCGCTGCGCCGGGTGCCCCCGTCGCCGTGGCACCCGCCGGCCCTGCTGCCCCGTCACTTGGTGTGACCACCCGTGCCCGAGCAGGAGTTCTTCGGCCCAGCACACGCTACTCCGCCGACGAGTATGTGTGCACTGCCTCAACGTCGACGCCATCACCCGTCCCCACCTCCGCTGGTGCTGCCCTTCGGGATCCCCACTGGCTAGCTACGATGCAGGAGGAGTTCGACGCCCTACAGCACAACCGTACGTGGCAGCTTGTTCCGCGTCCCCCTCGTGCCAACATCATCTCTGGCAAGTGGGTGTTTCGCCACAAGACTCGCCCGGACGGTTCTCTCGAGCGCTACAAGGCTCGATGGGTGGTTCACGGATTTCGGCAGCGCGCAGGCGCGGACTTCACCGACACCTTCGCCTCGGTTGTTAAACCGGGCACGATCCGCGCCGTGCTCTAGTTGGCGGTCTCGCGCGCCTGGCCTGTGCACCAGTTGGATGTCTCCAACTCCTTCTTGCACGGCCACCTTGCCGAGCAGGTGTACTGTGAGCAGCCCACTGGCTTCGTCGACGCCGAGCACCCAGACTTTGTGTGCTTGCTTTCTCGTTCTCTTTACGGGTTGAAGCAGGCGCCTCGGGCTTGGTACCAGCGTATCGCAGCCTTCCTGCAGTCTTTGGGCTTTCGGTCCACTCGCTCCGATGCCTCACTATTCGTGTATCATCAGGGAGCTGACACTGCATATCTGCTGCTCTACATCGACGACATCATCCTCACGGCCTCCGCCCCCATCTCCTTCAGTGGCTGACTGCTCGTCTTCGTGATGAGTTTGCCCTCAAGGACTTGGGGCCCCTGCACTACTTCCTCGGCATCGAGGTGGTCCGTCGGCCTGACAGCTTCTTTCTGCATCAGCAGAAGTACGCCCACGAGCTCCTGTAGCGTGCCGGTATGCTTAACTACAAGCCGGCGCCCACGCCCGTCGACACGAAGGTCTCTGCTCTCGAGGGGTCTCTTGCGTCCGATGGAGCGTTTTATCACTCTATTGTTGGTGCTTTACAGTACCTGACGCTGACCCATCCCAACCTGCAGTATGTTGTCCAGCAGGTGTGCCTCCACATGCACGCCCCGCGTGACTCTCACTGGACTCTGGTGAAGCGTATTCTCCATTACATATGCGGCACCATGTCCTTGGGACTCACCCTGCCGGCCTCCGCCTCCACCGACCTCATGGCCTACTCCGATGCCGACTGGGCTGGCTGCCCCGACACGCGACGCTCTACGTCAGGCTACTGCGTCTACCTTGGGCCCTCGTTGATCTCTTGGTCATCGAAGCGGCAGCCCACGGTCTCCCGCTCCAGCGCCGAGGCAGAGTATCGCACCGTGGCTAACGCTGTGGCCGAGTGCTCTTGGATACGTCAGCTGCTCCAGGAGTTGCTTTGTGATGTTCACAAGGCCACTCTTGTCTACTGTGATAACGTCAGCGCGGTCTACCTCTCCGCCAACCCGGTGCACCATCGACGGATGAAGCATATTGAGCTCGATATTCACTTCGTGCGCGAGCAGGTTGCCCTTGGCCGTGTTCGGGTTCTCCGCGTGCCGACGACACAATGCTGATGTGATGACCAAGGGATTGCCTACTTCCGTCTTCGTGGAATTTCGGTCCAGTCTCTGTGTCTCCGGCGACGCTTCGACTGCGGGAGGGGGGGGGTGTTGAGTATGTATTTTGTATTGCCCGTGTATTGGAGTTGTGGCCCACCTCCTAGTCTTGTATAGTTGAGGTAGAGGCCTTTCCTTGTATTATATATACGTGCATCAGCACTCATCAATACAACTATCATTGTATTGGCAAAACATCTCTTCTACAGAATGCATATAGTAATGCCGAAAATGGCGATAGAAATAGTTTGAGCGAAACTCACAATGTTCCACTCTGGCGTTGGCATCTCTGGCACTGGTTGGCCTTGCATGGAATAAAGATTGGCCACCATATATTGTAAAGACTTCACTACATCATCTTGTGCCTTCAGCTTGGCCCGGTTTTCATCTCGTTTTTTCTCGGTGTCAATCAGTCGAGTCTACAATATGGCAATGCAAATGTCATTCATGTTGAAATGCAAATATCCTCAATAATAAAGAATGCTTAATGAAGAAGGACCATGAAGGATCAATGAAGAAGCACTGACCTGAATATCCTCAATAATGCTCACGGAATATGGTACGTGACGCTCTACAGTAGGAGTAGAGCCAGTACTCATAGCACGGAGCGTGTTGACTCTCGGAAGGGAGGAGATTATGACAGAATCGAGGTGAACCGCCATCCGGCCATTCGGTCTATCGCCTGCCGCGGCAATGGCCACAAGAGGGTCAAACGGTAGCACGTGAGGATCAGCGTCAGGCCCGTACGTCTCCTTCAATTTTTTGGTGTAGTTCTCTCCATCTGGCCGGGCTTTAGAACTGATCCAGTCCATCTTTACCGAGTGTCCGTGTTTTAGCACTCGGCGAAGAACATTACACCCGGCGTAGCTCAGAATTCCAGTAGTGCGAAGAAGCTGCATGGAAGAGTTAGGATGTAATGTAATGACGACGGTGAATCGTTCGAGCTACACCCGGCCAGAGACGAAGAAGATGAAGACCAAAACCAAGGAAGATGTGTGTGACATGGTGAGGTCAATGGTCAATACCGGTCCACGTAGTACAAAACCATTCGTTTGAACAAACTTGCCTGATTTGTAATACGAGGGGCTAAATGTCGAAAAATGATTAGGGATTAAAAATACTTTGCGTAAATAGGGACTAAAAATAGATTCCCTCAATATAAAGGGGCTTCAATTTTCATAAAAATCATATATACGGGAACAAGATTGTATAATAACGTCATCAGGAAAATTCAGTTAGTACCATTCATCGGCAAGACGAACGCCTCGTGAAGTATCTCCGAGTTCACGCCACTCTTTCCAGGAGCCTCACGCGTCTCGTCTCCAAAACTAGTTCAGGGGTCCTTGCATCCCGCTGGCACCGCCGATTGTTCGCCTCGCCTCCGGTGACCTTAGAGTCATGGGAATGCGATTCATCCCGGCCGTTGTAAGCGCGAGGGCTCCGTTTTTAGACCTTTCTTCGAGTTTTGTTAGGGTTTGTGTCCTGTTAAGAAAAGACGGCGGTTCCTGAAGATGGAATAAAGTTCTCCCACTTAGCCCTCGTCTCGTTGATGCGTCTAGCATCGTCAGTGGGCATGTGGATGCATGTCTTCGGCGATTCTGTTTTTGGTGAATTTGCCCGGATCTGATCATCGTTCGTCTATATTCGTGTGGCTTCAGGTTAAACGATCTATGCTACACTTTATCGGCGGCGGTTGCTATTCTAGTGCATTGGTTCTATGGAGTCTTAACACGACGACTTTCGGTTGTCTACTACAACAAGTTTTGCACGGCTCCGGAGAGGAAGGGGGGATGACGACGGCGTGCTTTCGGCTCGCTTTAGTGCTTGTAATCGTTACTAGGTGCTCTACGAATCTGATTATAATTTTATTATTTCTGATGGTAGTTGTACTGTAATGAGTAAAGATGAATGGAATGATTAAAGATGAATGAATCGAAAAATTTCGGGGAAAAAAAGAGTTCACGGCACTGGACGCACAAACCATCGGCGCCCACAAGATTTGCAACCAGCGCAAACGGGAACAGGCGAACAGCCATAGTTTAACCAGTCCAAGGCCCAACCACCTCACCTCGCTATCTACAAAGTCCGGCACGCATGCAAGAGCTAGCAAGACTCCGGTGAGAAAGTGCAACCAGCGGCGGCAGGATCAGCCAAGAAATGTGTGGGGGTGCCATCTTCGCGAACCTCACCCCCAACCGGGTGCGCCGGCGGCTGACGGCAGCCCAGCTATGGCCGGACGCGTACTTCCCGGCGGAGAGGGCGGCCTCCGGCAGGAGGAAGAGGAGGGCCGCTGCCACGACCGACGACGAATTCGAGGCAGAGTTCCAAGTTTTTGCGGAGGAGGAGGAGGACGACGACTATGCGGCTCCTCCGGCGGCGGCGTGTGCAGCCGTTGCTTTGAGCTCCAGGCGGCGCCGCGTAGCCGGTGCCAACAGCACCAAGTACAGACGCGTACGCCGCCGGCCGTGGCGCAGATGGGCGGCAGCAGACACCCAGCAGCGGCGTCGCGTGCGGCTCGGCACGTACGGCGGCGACGCCGAGGAGGCCGCTCCATCGTATGACTGCGAAGCCCGCCGGATGCGCGGGAAGAGCGCCAGGCTCGACTCCCCGAACGAAGGCTGTTCTGGCCGGCGAAGCCTGCCGGGGATCATCGACCTCAACCAGCCGCCCGCCGTTTCCGATGACCACATGATTAGTGCCGATGCAGACGCGTGCAAGACGAAGATCATGCAGCTGATCGCGGAGGGCCCCCGCGACGAGCCGATGGCGAGCCTCGTGTCTGAGCTGATGGACGGAGCGCACCAAGGGAGGGAAACCAGAGCGTCCGTGGTGATGCGGTGTGCGGCGTTGATTTCCAGATGCAGCCGCGAGATGGAAGAGGTTGCTGCGCTGAGGAGGGACCTCGAGAACCGCGCGAGGCGGCTGGATGAGCGGAAAGATCAACTCGTTAGGATAGCTTCCTTTCTGAGTTCTGAACTTCTGATTAACTGATATCATCGATTCATCGGCATGTTTGAGCCTGTTTGTTCCTGGAACTCTGCTGACCGTATGAACACATATACGGACCCTACGAACAGTGATACCCCATCTATTCCTAAATATTTATCTTTTTAAAGATTTCATTCAAATGAATTTCACATATGAATGTATATAGGCATATTTTAAAATGTAGATTTACTCATTTTACTTCGTATGTAGTCACTTGCTGAAATCTCTGGAAAAACAAATATTTAGAAACGAAGGGAGTATTAAAAAACGGTTCTGCTATTTCTCAGTCGACTGAGAAATAGAAGTCTCTGTCGACTGTTTTACCCTTCAGCCTGTGTAACGCTCTTTGTCCAGCCCGTTTGCCTTTTTTCCTTTGCCCCATCGGCCTTGGTTATGTAGGGGTTAGGCAATGTTTCTTGAGCTTAGTACGCACGTGGTCGATGGACGATGGGTCTTTTTCTCGTTTTTTTTAGCGCGATTCAGAGGGGAACGGGCAGATATGTGTGTTCTCGTCGGTGGGCGACCCTGCTGGTGAGTAATTTATCTCCGTTATTATCCGCTTTTTTTTTGGAACGTTTACCTCCGGACGACCGGCCGAGCACTCGGCCGGTTGCCCCTGGCTCGCTCGCTCTGTCACGCGGGAACAGACTGACACATGTGTCGGGTGGGCCTGCAGCTTATCTCTTCCCCGCTGTACTTTCTTTTTCTTTTCTCTGGGGAAAGCGTTTGGAGCCGGCATGCCGGCTGAAGTTTCGGCCAGACGCACACGTATCGTTCGATGCCTCGCGATCTCTCGACTCACATGTGCCATGTCCCTCGCTAGTTTCTCTCCCACGCGTCCCTTCTGGGCGCGCAAATTGTGCCACATCTTCTTCCTTATCTCTTCAGTCAGTCAACGCCACACATCACTTCCCCCAAATCGAAACAAACTTGCGCTTCTCCGGCGAGCGTCCTCCCTCGTCCCGCCCCGCACTGCATCGGCGAACGACCATCTCTACCCATCCCCCCCCCCTCCCACTGTTTCGGTGAGTGCC
>NC_041387.1:597292847-597304359 GCF_002162155.2 Triticum dicoccoides | reverse complement strand
CGTGCAAGGAGGTGTTACAACCATGGCAGCAAGTGCTACAATCCACGACGGCAGTGCTACAACGGCGGCGAGTAAGGGCGAAGCGTATGCTGCAACCATGCCTAACGAGCTGCAACCAGCACGGCGCGAGCTGTGAATCGGCGCGACTAGCTGCTACAAGTGGCAAGGTGGATCTCAACGACGAGCTTCAACCGGAGGTGACCAATGCTGCAACCAGTGTGGACTTATGCTGGAACCGGCCGGCAAAAAAGCTACGTCAACATGATGCGGACGACCAGCCCAGCCAATTTGCTGCAACCGCCTTTCTTTGCTACATCTGGTAAGTTTTTTTGCTGGAACGTAGAGATGTATTTTTGTTGCGACCGCCAGCGGCGAGACATGATTTTTTGGGCGGTGGCAAGTGAGGGAGTCCTGGATTAGGGGGTATCCGGACAGCCGGACTGTATACATCGTCCGGACTATTGAAGCATGAAGATACAAGACACAAGACTCCGGCCCGTGTCCGGATGGGACTCTCCTTTGCGTGGAAGACAAGCTTGGCGATCCGGATATTATATTTCCTTCCTTGTAACCGACTCCATGTAAACTCTAGCCCTCTCCGTTGTCTATATAAACCGGAGAGGATGGTTCTTAGAAGGTCGATCACAATTACAATCATACCATCATAGGCTAGCTCTTAGGGTTTAGCCTCTACGATCTCGTGGTAGATCTACTCTTGTACTACTCATATCTTCAATATTAATCAAGCAGGAAGTAGGGTTTTACCTCCATCGAGAGGGCCCGAACCTGGGTAAACATTGTGTCCCTTGCTTCCTGTTACCATCAGCCTAAGACGCACAGATCGGGACTCCCTACCCGAGATCCGCCGGTTTTGACACCGACATTGGTGCTTTCATTGAGAGTTCCTCTGTGTCGTCGCTTCGAGGCTTGATGGCGTCTTCAATCGTCAACAACATGGTTCAGGGTGAGACTTTTCTCCCCGGACAGATCTTTGTGTTTGGCGGCTTCGCACTGCGGGCCAATTCGCTTGGCCATCTGGAGCAGATCGACAGCTATGCCCCTAGCCACCAAATCAGGTTTGGAAACTTGAACTACATGGCGGATATTCGCGGAGACTTGATCTTCGACAGATTCGGCCCTGTGCCAGGAGCGCCGGACAGTCACGACGAGCACGGCCTATACCTGCTGTCGGACAATGCTCGGGACATCATCCCTGCAGCAGCCCCGGATCTAAATCCGGAGCAGGTTGCATTGCCTAAAGACGGAGGGGTAGGCCCCGCCCCGTAGGCCGCATATTCATCGGCGGTGGAGCCGAACACAGGTCTCACCTCTGTGGAGGCCTGTAACCCCGGGCCCCCGGACTTGTATCCGGTTGTTGGTTCCGGTCTGCATACCTTCGAGTCAGACAAACCAGGTTGTGCTCCGGTAATGGAGTTTACCGCTGCGGACATCTTCCAGCACTCGCCCTATGGCGACATGCTGAACTCATTAAAGTCTCTCTCTTTGTCAAGAGGCTCTGGGCCGAACTATGTCCGGCCTGAGTGGGAAGCAGACGACGAAGGGATTCATTGCCCACCCACCACCCACTTCATTGCCACGATCGATGATTTAACCGACGTTCTTGACTTCGACTCTGAAGACATCGACGGTATGGACGACGATGCAGGAGAAGCTCCAGAATCTCTGGGGCGCGGGACTACTACCTTGTCACACGATATATACATGGTGGATACGCCCAAGAAGGACGACAGCGATAATCCAGAAGATAAAACACCCGGACAAAAGCCAAAACGACGGTGCAGACGCCGCTTAAAGTCCAGCAACAGTAAAAACAGCGACAAGAGCGCAAGAAGGGCTGACATACCAGAAGGCAGTAATGACCACACGGACCCAACGATGGAGCAGGACGAGCCAGGTCACGCCAAACCAAGTTCGGAGCAAATATCCGATCACAATGATCCAGAGGAACAAGCTCATGAAACCGCCACAGGACAGGAACACAGTCCGGACGATGATGCATTCATCATCCCGGATGAACAAGTGGAACGAGACAACCTCCACCGAAAGCTTATGGCCATAGCAAGAAGTCTAAAGAAGCAGAAACAACGGCTTAAAGCCACACAGGAAAAGCTCAGTCGCAGATGGAACAAAGTGCTAGACACTGAAGAAAGATATGGCGACGATCGCCATACCAAAAGCTATCCAAAGCGCAAGCTACTGCCAGAATTCGATGACGAGGCCGTTCCACCAAAGAATAATACAACCAGGAGACCAGACGTATCGCTTCACAACCACAACATAGCGGCTACTGGCACCATGCACAATCTACGTGAGAAGCTGGATAAGAAGGCCGGTGCAGCCAGGGCCTTCTACGGATCTAAAGGACACACCCCAGCGAGGGACTATGGTCACCCAAACGCTAATACAAGCCAAATACCAGTTCGGAATAAACTCTGGACACAACAACAGCCGACTACATGCCACGGCGCGTCCAGATACAGAGGGGCTGCTCACCCCCTGTGCTTCGAAGAAGTACTGGACCATGAATTCCCACAAGGTTTTAAACCTGTGAACATAGAGGCATATGACGGAACAACAGACCCAGGGGTCTGGATCGAGGATTTTATCCTGCATATTCACATGGCTCGTGGGGATGATCTCCACGCTATCAAATACCTTCCCCTCAAGCTGAAGGGACCAGCTCGACACTGGTTGAAAAGCCTCCCCGAAAACTCAATTGGGAGTTGGGAGGAACTCGAAGACGCTTTCAGGGCCAATTTTCAAGGGACTTATGTCCGGCCTCCGGATGCAGACGATCTAAGTCACATAATCCAACAGCCCGGAGAGTCCGCCCGCAAGCTTTGGAACATATTCCTCACTAAGAAGAATCAAATTGTCGATTGTCCGAACGCCGAAGCCTTAGCGGCATTCAAACACAACATCCGTGACGAATGGCTCGCCAGACACCTCGGCCAAGAAAAGCCAAGGACAATGGCAGCCCTAACAAGCCTTATGACCCGCTTTTGTGCGGGTGAAGACAGCTGGTTAGCCCGTAAAGGCACCAACGACCCCAACACATCCGAAATAAGGGATGACAACGGGAAGCCACGGCGTAATAATCACAAACGCCAAAATAAGGAAGAGAGCCCGGATAACACAACAGTTAATTCTGGATTCAGGGGCTCTCGACCTGATCAGCAAAAGAAGCCATTTAAAGGCAGTAAAGAGGGACCGTCCGGTCTGAACAGAGTCTTGGACAGACTATGCCAAATTCATGGTACCCCGGAGAAACCTGCGATCCACACCCATAGAGAGTGCTAGGTCTTCAAGCAGGCCGACAAACTAAATGCCGAACACAAAGGGAGAAACACCAAGTGAAGACCAGGACGAACCTCGCCAGCCAAACGCTGGGGGACAGAAAAAATTCCTGCCCAAGGTTAAAACAGTAAACATGATCCACGTGACTCACACATTCATGAGAAGGCAAGAACACACGCTCAGAGACGCGTATGATGTCGAGTCCACCGTACCAACATCTGACTACTGGATGTCTCGTCCAATCACTTTCAATCACATGGACGGCCGAACTAGTATTCGGCATGGAGAATCACAGGCCTTGGTGCTTGACCCAATAATCGACGGATACCGTCTGACCCGTGTCCTCATGGACGGCGGCAGTAGTCTCAATTTAATATATGAGGACACTGTTCGCAGAATGGGGATAAACCCATCCAGAATTAGCCAATGGAAGTAACATTCGGCTCCCTAGGCAACTCCAGAAGCGAAGAACTGCTCTTCACCATCGCACCCTTCCAAAGCAGCTATCATGCATTGCTAGGAAGAACGGCCTTCGCCCGCTTCAATGCATTGCCGCACTATGGCTACCTTACACTCAAGATGCCCGGTCCCCGTGGCGTCATCACCATTAGCGGAATCACAGAGCGCTCTTCACGCGCAGAGGAACACATGACGGCCTTGGCAGCCGGACTATAAGCGGCCTCTAATATCAGAAAACATGGCTGGTCATTAAGACCACACACACGGTTAGACGAGTCCGGTAGGCCGCATAAAATTCAACCGGTACCGTATATGTAATCCCATAGCGGAAACCAGGGGCTATAAATATTTAATACAGCCCCACACGTGGCTCAACCTTATTGGCAGGCCAATATATTACACCTTTACTATCCATCGCATACTTACGTTGTACTCTCCTATGAGTTTTCCTTTTTTCCACAGACAACATTTGCGCGATACCCTTCCAGGATACGACACAACGGAGACAAAGGCGCAGACGTGCAGTAGGGTCCCGTTCAACAGGTTTCGTTTTAGATTAAGCCCCTGTGTAAACCTTTTCTATTGCCTCTTGTTGTTTCAACCATCCCATGGGTTCCATACCCACAGAGGATATTGTCGTTATTAGCATTTCGCCATGATAGAGTACCTGGAAATACAGGGTTCATAATGAATGGGCATTCTTGAGCCCATCTTCTATTATAAAGCCCGAACACCTTCGGGAGTGTTTGGTGTCACGAGTTTGGCCTTATATGCATCAGCTCCGAATCATGTCTTTGGTCAAATGTTGGGTTTGCGCGGCTCCTGGGTTTGCCGCCTTATGTTCCGTTATTATCGGCTAAGGCGGGCCAAAGGAGAACTACTGCGATTGTGCCCTGGTTATTCCGGATGAGTGCCTCAGTAGAGAAAGCCGAAAACTGACTGTCATGATACAGCGAGAGACTGTTCAACCACTCGAAGACTCACCGGAATCTCTAAGGCTTCCTCCGCATTAACGAAGGGCCATTTCCTGGCCATGTACACGCTCTCGTATTCAGACGCACGCGAATGTGCCAGGGGCTACATAGTAGCCCCACCGTTAGACTCTCATGGCTAAGCGAAAGTGTTACAGCTATATAGTCTGGTTGCCTAGTTCGACGTGCGATCACCTCCTTAACAGACCAAGACGTTGGATGAAGTGTGATTATGCATATTTTTCGCGAACACCCCCGCATTGTATGCGTGGGGGATGAAGCCAACGACTGCTATCTTTCGGACTACTTATACCTATAAAGACGGCCGTACAGGGGACACAATCATACTTTTAGGCAAAAAGTATAAATATAGCCTTATAATCAAAATAAACATTGTTTTTTACAATGATTCGACTTATCAGTCGAAGAGGACATTCTTCGAGCACTGCGCCTCTATTAGGCGGGCACCTTCTGTGACCTGCGCCAAGTAGTGCTCGGCCGGATATTGGCCGCCCACCGGATCCTGGGTCGCTATAATGGTGGCCTCCATATCCGTCCAATAGGCTTTCATGCGGGCAAGAGCCATCCGCGCACCCTCTATGCACGCCGACCTCCTCATGGCGTCGATCCGAGACACGGCCCCAAGGAATTATTGCACCAAACCAAAATAACTATCCGGCTTGGGCCCTTTCGGCCAAAGATGGTCTATTACAGACCGCATTGCAAGCCCGGACAGCCTATGAAGCTCCGCCACAGCAGCCACCTTCTCATTCAACGGCAACGGGCGAGTGGGAGCATTGAATTGCGACCAGAAAAGCTTCTCCACTTCCTTATCACCTTGATCCTCGAAGAATTTGGCAGCGTCAGCTGTACTATTCGTCAAGTCCGCATATGCGTCTGCAGGACTCCAACGCCCAGCTAGGGAAGCATACTTTGGATCCAAAAACTTCGTCCGCAGTAGGTAGGAGCCCCCAGCCATGATTTTGTCGGCCTGTTGGAGCTCCTCCCGCATACCTCGGATCTCGGTCCACATCTCCTTGGCGGCATTAAGTGCCTTGTCCAGCTCGGCCGTACTAACCTTATTCTCCCGTTCAAGGAGCAAATACCGGTCAGCGGCATTTTTCAACTCTTCAACCATTTCGGCTATCTTTTCCTCGCTTCGGCGATGAGCAGCCTGTTCGGCTCTCAACTCTTCGGCCGCCTTTAGCAGTCGCATTGCTAGCCCGAGCTTGTTCCTTGGCCTGAGCAAGCTCTGCCCTTAGGGCCTCCACGGCAGCATCACCATCTGCAGTGCATACACAGGGCATTAACATTATGCCATTCTCGCATTTTCCTATACAATATAATAAGGGAAGCAGAGCACACACCCTGGGATTCTTCTAGCCGTTTGTTCAGCAGCGTGATGTCGGCATCAATAGATCCGATCTGCCTTCTCAGTTCGGCAACTTCAACAGACTGGTCGGCTGCCGGATCCTTGTATACCTGCGCACATGTACAGCGCAACCATTAGTATATGATCCCCCGTTTTCCGCCTATGGCAGGCAACCAGAGTCTCAGGGGCTACTATCTATAGGGAGCACACCTAGCGCGTGCTTCATAACCAAAAAATTGTGCATTTTTTACTACATACCTCAAAGCCTTTGAGCAGACTTGTAAATGCCTCATTCAAACCGCTTGTAGCGGACGAAATCTTCGTGAGCACCATGCTCATTAAAGAACGGTGCTCCTCCGAGAGCACGGATCACTCTAGAAGGCCCGTCAGTACGTCCTGCCGGACACTGAACTGTGCCGGACCCTTCTCATCGCCCCCCGTGGGAGCCAAACACTCTGGGCTCAGGGCGACTGACGTGTTAGCCTCCGGCTTCAGCAGGTCCGGAGTCCTCCTTGACGACACCTCGCCCGCCTCATGAGGCGGAGAGGGGGGGTGGAATCTCACTCTCCATCATCTCCGGAAGAAGGTCCCCCGAAGACGAACTCTGTTGAGAAGAGCTGCTCGCCGGACTGCAAAAGACGAAGTCCTGGTTATGGATCTCGGAGAAACACCGAACCTTCGAATTAGTGAATAACTTACGGCTCGGTGGAGGGCTAGCCCGTTGGTGGGCACGATGCGGTGAGGGTGCCCGTCGCGACAGAGCCCCCTGGTGATACCTTCTTCCCTTGCTTAGGCATCTCCGCCTCCAAATCTTCGGAGGCGGCCCTCTTCTTTCCGCGTGGGGAGGATGCTTTAACCTCCCCTTCCCGGCTATCCTCCATGGGAGAGGTAGCAATTCCCCCGGTCTGGATGCGTAGTGCGTGAAGTTCGGCTTCACTGCCCTTTCCTTCGCCTTTCCCTGAAGGGATTTTGCTGAGCACCCGGCCAAGCATCTTGGCAATAGTTGGACCAGGCGAGCCTTCAGGAAGTGGCGCCGGACACCTGATTCTCTCCGCCTTGTTGATCCATTCCTGGCCACGGAGGGATTTTCAGGATAATAGTTATGATAAATATAAATGAAGTGTCCGGCTTTAAGGTTACTTACTTGGGCATCTAGGCGATTGCAGCTTAGGCCCGCATCCTCGGTGGTGTCCGGACACTTTACCTATGGTCCGAAGAATAATTTACATATTCCTTCGAGCTTCAGGCCAAAGAAGTGCTTAATTGTCCGCAGACCCTCCGTATTAAACTCCCACATCTGGAGAGGTCGACGTTTACACGGCAACATCCGTCGGATTAGCATCACTTGCATTATGCTGACAAGATTTATGTCCCTCTCAATAAGCCCCCGGATGCGATTCTGCAGTTCTGGTACATCGCCAGCAGGCCCATAACTCCGTCCCACATCGGTCCAAGACGCTAACTGTGACGGAGGGCCCGAGCGGAATTCAGGGGCGGCTACCCACTTTGTGCCTCTGGGAGCTGTAGCATAAAACCACCTCCGTTGCCATACATCTGATACTTCTGGAAAAGAACCCTCTGGCCATGGGGCATTAGCGTTCCTGCTTATTGTAGCACCTCCGCACTCCGCATGGCGCCCCTCAATTATCTTCGGCTTCACATTGAAGGTCTTGAGCCATAAGCCGAAGTGTGGGGAGACGTGGAGAAAAGCCTCACACACAATAATGAACGACGAGATATGGAGGATGGCGTCTGGAGCCAGATCATGAAAATCCAACCCATAGTAGAACATGAGCCCCCTCACAAAGGGGTCGAGGGTGAGGCCCAAGCCTCGGAGGAAGTGAGGAACGAACACAACGCTCTCATTGGGCTCCGGCGTGGGGATGACTTGCCCCGGAGTAGGAAGCCTGTGTTGGATATCAGCAGTCAGGTATCTGACCTCCCTAAGCTTCACAATGTCCTCCTCTTGAATCGAGGAGGCCACCCACCGGCCTTTTGTGTCGGATCCAGACATACTGGAGGATCTGGGGTGTTGGAGCTTAGGTTTTGAGCGCTGGATCTCGAGGTGCGAGAAGGAGCAGGAGAGGTAGAAAAGAGGCGTAGGCCTTGACCCCTTTATAAAAGGGATAAATACCAAGAGTCCTCAGCGTGACCGCTTGAGACTTATCTAAAATACACGAAATCATACCAACGGTCGCCGTGGGATCACATATGCCCATATTGATGAAGGATCCCGTATTAAGAGGAACACGATCTCTTCTTTGGCAGGGCGTGCCAATAAAACCACCTCGCAACGCGAGTCGAGGTGGGGCAGGAGACGCTGGTTCATGTTGGACCAGGCCACGATGCAAGGGCATTATGTACAAAGATTGCCAACAGAACGGATTTATGCTAGGGTATGTGAAGATCATCTTGCAGATCCGGACACAGTCTACGTGTTCGATAATTATCTTGGAGTATTCGAAGGAGGAACCCGCCTTGCAATGCCGAAGACAAGACCGCGCGCCGGACTCATCGTCATTGAAGCCTGGTTCAGGGGCTACTAAGGGAGTCCTGGATTAGGGGGTATCCGGACAGCCGAACTGTATACATCGTCCGGACTATTGAAGCGTGAAGATACAAGACACAAGACTCCGGCCCGTGTCCGGATGGGACTCTCCTTTGCGTGGAAGACAAGCTTGGCGATCCGGATATTATATTTCCTTCCTTGTAACCGACTCCATGTAAACCCTAGCCCTCTCCGTTGTCTATATAAACCGGAGAGGATGGTCCTTAGAAGGCCGATCACAATTACAATCATACCACCATAGGCTAGCTCTTAGGGTTTAGCCTCTACTATCTCGTCGTAGATCTACTCTTGTACTACTCATATCTGCAATATTAATCAAGCAGGAACTAGAGTTTTACCTCCATCGAGAGGGCCCGAACCTGGGTAAACATTGTGTCCCTTGCTTCCTATTACCATCATCCTAAGACGCGCAGATCGGGACCCCCTACCCGAGATCTGCCAGTTTTGACACTGACAGCAAGAACAATCAATTTTTCCTGCAACTGCCTTTTTGTTTTGCTACAACAGGTACATTTTTTTGCTGGATCATCGAGATGTATTTTTTGTGGACCGCCGGTGGCGGAGGCATGATTTTTTTGCTGGAACCAGTGATGTGTTCTGTTGGAACCGTGTTTGTGATTTGTTACGACCAGAGACACCATTTTTGTTGTTGTGAGTTTTGTTCTTTTTTTGCTGACCACCAACGGTGGAAGCCAACGAGGGTGAAACAGATGTGGAAGGTCATCGGAAGTATTGCAATCACGGGCCACGCGTCAGAACTGGGGTAGAGCTGCAATCGCAGAGAGCAGAAGACAGAGTCCTTGCTGCATCCATGTTGCAATCCTCGATGGCCGAGCGGCAAGAGGTTGCGGGGCATGCGACGGTGCTGTGACCAACGACGGGAGGCTAGGCGTGTGGACGACACATGTGAGATGAGCTGAGGTTAGCGCAGAGAGAAAGAGGAGCGATACGCGTTAACCTAGCAGGGTGGAGGGGGAGAAAGAAAATGAATCTAGGCTACATCGAACGGTTCCACGGAGGGCAATCAGACGGCTAGGGGCTGACCGGCCAAAAGGTTGGGCCGGTGCGCCGGCGCCTAGCAGTGACCTTTTTCTGGGCTTATTCTTCGTCCTGTCTGGTCACTTTTTCCTCTCGCCTTACCTCCTAATGCATCTCAAACAGCTCTTCCACAGATGCTACAACCGAGCAAACATTTTGCTGGAACTGGTGGTAAATTTTGCTGGAAACAGTGTTGAATTTTTGCTGCAAGGGTGATGCAATCAATGCTGTGTAACCCGCAAAGCTGCAACCGACACCCGAGAAAGCTACAACCAACCATGCAAAAGTTACAACCGGAGATGGTAGAAGCTGGGGGCGGCCAGTGCTGCAACCGTTGACAGAAAAAGCTTCAACCGTTGATGAAAAAAGTATCAACCAGGCACTGTGAAAAGGAAAAGGCTACAACCGTTGACTTAAAAAGCCTCAACCGTAGATGCAAAAGTTTCAACTTGAACATTGTGCAACAAAAAAAGTTGCATCCGCTGACAAAAAAAGCTTCAACTATGGATGCAAAAAGCTTCAACCGGCGATGGAGAAAAGCTCCATGGAGGCTCGCGTTTTCACGAAAGCCGCAATGACTCAATGAACTGCTACATGAGTGACCTTTAGTTGTAAATATAAACTAAAACAATATGGCTGAAACATGTAATGATTTTGCTTCAATAGTTTTTCCGTTTTTGTTGTGAGCTTTTTTGCACAATGCGACATATCTTTTTTTCGTTGTAAAAGTACTGAATTTTGTGCAACAAACATTCAACTATTTTTTGTTTTGATTTTTGCAGTGAAGTTTTACTGCAATGCTACATATGCAATACATTTTAACAACAAATGCATATTTTTTGTGTATATTTTTTGATTGAAACTATTGAGTGTAGATAGCAGAGAGAAGTCACATCATTATTTGGATGGGCTCCACCCACGTGACAGCATGCAACCTCCACCGCATGGCCCTGATGCACATGGAAAAGCGACTTCCCAGTAGTGCAAGTGGACCAGCGTGTGTACAGGAGCAAAAAAAGGAAGGAGCGACATGCGCAACTTTTATTGCACCACTTTAATCGGATGGATTAAAATAATTGGATCGGCCGCTTGGGCGCGACCGGACGAACTATTGGGCCGGCGCGCCGCCGCCCAGTACTCGCCTTTTTTTTGTTCGAGTAGCTGCATGTCTTCTAACATGACCCACAATTGAACTTTTTTATTCTGTCGAAGGGGGCGCCAGTAGAGGGGGCGGGCCAGTTGCAAGCCCGACAACAACCCCGCAACAGCAAGTGCCGCACCCGACAGCAACTGCATGTCCCGAACATGTTGCAACTAGACTTTCTTTTGTCGGAGGGGCGGCGGAAGAGGGGGCGGGCTAGTTGCATGTTCGACTCTAGGCATGCAACTTCAAGTGTCACACCCGACCGCAACTCCATGTCTTCTACCCCGACCGCAACTAGACTTTTTTGTTCTGTCGGAGGGGGTCAGCCAGTTGCAAGCCTGACAACAGCCCTGCAACTGCAAGTGCCGCACCTGACCGCAATTGCATGTCCCTCAACATGCTTGCAACTGAGTTTTTGTTTTGTCGGAGGGGGCGACGGGAGAGAGGGCGAGCCAGTTTGCATGTCCGATACTAGGCATGCAACTGCAAGTGTCGCCCTTGACCACAACTGCATGTCTTCTTACCCAACCGCAATTGGACTCTTTTTTTCTGTCGGAGGGGGCGCTGGTAGAGAGGGTGGGCCAGTTGCAAGCCCGACAATAGCCCTGCAACTGCAAGTGCCACACCCGACCGCAACTGCA
>NC_041387.1:597283996-597292480 GCF_002162155.2 Triticum dicoccoides | reverse complement strand
CTGCATGTCTTCTAACCCGACCGCAATTGTACTTTTTTGTTTTGTCGGAGGGGGCGGGCCAGTTGCAATTCTGACAACAACCGCGCAACTGCAAGTGTCGCACCCGACCGCAACTGCATGTCCCCCAACATGCTTGCAACTGGACTTTTATTTTGTCAGAGGGGGTGCTGGGAGAGGGGGCGGGCTAGTGTGCATGTGTGGCACTAGGCATGCAACTGCAAGTGTCACCTCCGACTGCAACTGTATGTCTTCTAACCCGACTACAACTGGACTTTTTTGTTCTGTTGGAGGGGGCTCCAGTGCAGGGGGCAGGCGCGCGGTGTGGGTCTGATTTTTACTGAAGAACTAAAATTGTGTCATGATTTTTGAATTAGAGTTTCTATCATTTACCCCTTACTCATTTTTTTCATTGTCTTTTTTTCTACCACTTTGACTGTTCCCCAGAAAAAACCCAACATTTACCCCTTTCGCGTTTTATTTTATTTGAGCAAAATCACTTCTACCACTTCTAGCATTTTATCACTTCTAGTTATTTTTGGGATTTCTTAGCTTTGCGTGTCTATTGGTGTGTAATACTAATACGGTAGCAGACCATTTCTCTTTCTTTCTTGGTCACGTGGGAGCGCATTTTCCTTTTCTAACCTGGGATATTTGTCTAGTCATTCGTTTCTTCTGTTGTCTTTAAATGTTTCTGCAAAAGCACACACACACGACTACACAAGCCAGCCCAAAGCAATCAAGCCCATAGAAAACAACAAATAAAAGACAACCGAGCCCAGCAAGCGAACGACACAAAACCAGCGACAAAACCAGCGATCAAACTGGCCGACCACATGTGGTGACGTCATTCGACTGAGACTTAGCGAAGTCTCAGTCGAGACGTAGACGGACACATTAAAAATGTGTGGCTAGGTTCCCGAGACTTAACGAAGTCTCAATAAAATCATGAAACATATAAAAAGGAAAAATAAATAAAAGAAAATTTACGCGGATCTTCACATAAGATCTAACGAATATAGCATCTAAGCCTGAGCCGCGATGGCGCCGGGCCCGCTACCGAAGGGCGGCGGGGTGTCTTCTTTTGGGGGAGACCTCCTTTGTGTGGGGTGATGGAGGTCAAGGATGAGGGATCTGGGGCGGCGGCCCTGCGATGGGTCAGTGGAAGATGATGATGGGAGCCTGCTGGTATGCGGTGCGTGATGAGGTCATGTACCTAGGGTAGGGTCATGAACCTGACCAAGGTACCCTCCCCAAGGACATCCCTTAGAAGAAGCCGTCTTCCAGTCGACCAAGAGGGACTCCACTCGACGGACTAGAAGACGCTCGACGAACCTGAAGACACTCGACCATGAAGACTCACTCGACCACCAGGAGTTCATGATCTACTCTGTATCGTAACGGTCAGTAATTAAGTAGTCTTAATGGTCATGATGGCACTTTATGTAGGGCGTTACCAGTAACGCCTGACCTTAATGTACTTTAACCCTCTGCTACGTGGGCTGGCTGGGGTCTTGGCGTCCTCTATATAAGCCACCCTCCTCCACTAGTAGAAGGGTTCGCACCCCTGTAACTCTCACACACATAATCCAGTCGACCGCCTCCGGGCTCCGAGACGTAGGGTTGTTACTTCCTCCGAGAAGGGCCTGAACTCGTAAAACACTTGTGTGCACAACTGCTCCATAGCTAGGATCTTGCCTCTCCATACCTACCCTCCATTCTACTGTCAGGCTTAGAACCACGACAGTTGGCGCCCACCGTGGGGCAGGTGTCTTAGCGACTTGTTGGAGAAGTTGCAATCTTTTCGATTTCCATCATCATGGTTTCAGGTGGAGTTTTGGTTGAGGGCCGCGAGATCCGTCTCGGCGTGCTCACATTCATCGCCGACGACTCTGCCTGGCTGCAGGAGGCTCTGCTCGACGTGGATGCACTCCCGGTCCGTGGAGCTACGCACTTTCGAGCATGCGTCTGCGGCGTCCTTCTGCGGCAGCCGTCGACTCAGTATCGACCGGTTTTCGTGTCATCCTCCCTCCCAGCTTCCCGCCGGCGTAAGCGCTCCGGTCGGTCGAGGCTTCAGCGGTGGGTGAGGCACGCAGTGGCTCGCCAGTCGACCACTGCCCAAGTCGCGGCAATCGAGCCCGACGAATCTCTCTACGACCTGTTTGACCTGTCGACTGGCTTCGCAGAGACTGCATTCGAATGCGACAGCAGTGATCCAGCGGCGGAAGTCCTGATGGTCAATGGATCACACGTTCCCCCCGGATTTCCTGGCGCCGAGGGAGGCAATGGCGGAGGCGACCCGTCACACGACCATGAGGAGTACCGCCCCGAGCCCCTCGACTCGCAGCAGAGAGAAGAGCTTCGCCGCCGGAACATGGATGCGCTTCATACTCCGATCGTTGGAGAAACCCCTGAGGCTCGCGCCTTAGAGGACGCGCGCTTGGCCAACCTGGCTGAGCGCACTCGACTGGAGAACCTTCAGCAGGCACTCGACGAGCGCGCACGGCAACGGATTCCCGACTCTAGTCGACGCCAACTCTTTAAACCTCCGACTCAGGTATACCGCACTCCAATCCAGAATTTGGCAGCTACAACACGTATAGCAGAGTCGATTCAGCCTTCCCAGTCAGATGCTGGCAGAGGCTTGATGCAGATCAGGGATTTGCTCCGGGCAGCTGGAGATGAGAATTCGGCTGTGTCGCAGTCGCGGAACAGGATTCATAGCAGGTCCGTGGCGGCGAATACTGTCCAGTCAGCTCATAGCCCCAGATCGCCCCCGAGGCGTGAAGGGCATGGTGACCGACACGATCAGTACAGGAACTATGAGCAGGATGATCACCGAGTCGACCGCAACGATCGGCGTCGAGTGCCCACTGCTCCCCGGAGGGGCGGATCATATATGCCTCGGTAGCAGGATGACAGACGCTAGTACAGTGGCAGGCGAAGAATTCTAGTCGACCCCAGGGAACCAGGCTTTGATGCGAGATCCATCATTGTTCAAGGTCTGGTCGACCAGAACAGAGCCCATAGAGAGGGTAATGACAGAGATGTACCCACCAGCAACCGAGTGCACGTCTCCGGACCAGAGTGCTTCAGCAGAGCCATCAAAGCCGTGGTGATTCCTCCCAACTTCAGGTTGGCGACTGGAGTCAGCAAATTCAACGGTGAGTCCAAGCCCGATAATTGGCTTGAGGACTACCGAGTGGCTATTCAGATCGGCGGTGGAAATGACGAGGTGGCCATGAAACATCTGCCTCTCATGTTGGAAGGGTCAGCCAGGGCATGGCTGAATCAGTTGACACCCAGCAGCATCTACACGTGGGAGGACCTCTCCCGAGTGTTTGTCAGGACATTCGAAGGAACGTGCAAGCGGCCGGCGGGCTGACAGAGCTGCAATCTTGTGTACAGAAGTCGAATGAGACTCTGAGGGATTACATCCAGAGATGGATCACGCTGCATCACACAGTAGAAAATGTATCCGATCACCAGGCAGTTTGCGCCTTCAAGGAGGGCGTAAAGTACAGAGAGCTAAGTCTGAAATTCGGTCGAACCGGAGACATGTCTCTGAGCCGAATGATGGAAATTGCCACCAAATATGCTAATGGTGAGGAAGAGGATCGGCTCCGGAGCGGCAAGCACAAGTCAGTCGCCCAGGACACCGGAGGCGGAAATTCCAGTCGGAAGTAAAAGCGTAAAGCCGAGCCAGCCGCTCCTGGAGAAGCCTTGGCCCTGAACCAAGGAAAGTTCAAAGGGAAACCCAAGGGGCCTTGGAACCCCAAGAAAGTAAAAGATAAAGAAGGAAATGATGTGTTGGATTTACCATGTCACATCCACACCAAGAAAGACGAAGAGGGTAATTTCATCTACCCGAAGCATACCACTCGACAGTGTCGACTCCTGATACAGCAGTTCCAAGGGAAGCAGTCCAAGGACAAAGAAAAAGAGTCAGACAAGGAGGATAGTGACGGGGAATATCCACAGGTCAATTCCACCTTGATGATTTTTGCTGATGTTGAGAGCAAAAACCGACTGAAAGTTATAAACCGAGAGGTAAATATGGCTGCTCCGTCAACACCCAATTACCTGAAGTGGTCTTAGACTGCCATTACATTCGACCAATCTGACCACCCCACGCACATAGCCACCCCTGGGAGGCAAGCGTTGGTGGTCGATCCCATCATTGAAGGCACTTGACTGACCAAAGTGTTGATGGACGGCGGCAACAGTTTGAATATACTGTATGCTGAGACGCTGAAAGGGATGGGCATTCCGATGTCCAGGCTGAGCACAAGCAACATGAGTTTTTATGGAGTCATCCCTGGCAATAAGGCCGCAACACTCGTCCAGATTGCTCTTGACGTAGTTTTTGGTGATTCAAAGAATTTCCGCAAAGAGAAGCTGACATTTGAGGTCGTGGATTTCCAGAGTGCCTATCATGCAACTTTGGGCAGGCCAGCTTATGCACGATTTATGGCTCGACCATGTTACATGTACCTCAAACTAAAGATGCCTGGCCCTAAAGGCGTGATCACTGTCACTGGTAACTGCAAGAAGGCAGAAGAGTGCTTCCAGAAAGGCTCAAAGATCGCCGATGCTCAGATGGTGGCAGAAGAGTGGCAGGAACACCAAAGGAATGCAGACCCGAGTGATTTGTTGCGAGCCAAAAAGCCTGCTACGGAATCAGCGTTCCAGTCGTCTGGTGAGAAAAAACCTGTTCACATCCACCCGACCGACCCTAACGCTGCTCCGACTCATATCTCCACAACACTCGACCCCAAATAGGAAGAAGCGCTCATCCAGTTCCTCCGTGAGAACTGGGACATTTTTGCATGGAAACCTTCTGACATGCCGGGTGTACCCAGGGGACTGGCTGAGCATCGCCTACGAGTCGATTCAAAGGCAAAACCTGTGAAGGAACATCTGCGATGGTCCGCCGTCCAGAAAAGGAAGGCCATTGGCGAAGAAGTGGCTCGGCTCCTAGCAGCAGAGTTTATCCGAGAGATTTACCACTCCGAGTGGCTCGCCAATGTCGTTATGGTCCCCAAAAAGGACAATTCGCTTCGCATGTGCATCGATTTCAAGCATATCAATCGGGCCTGCCCGAAAGATCATTTTCCTCTTCCCCGCATCGACCAAATAGTCGACTTGACCGCGGGATGTGAGCGACTTTCTTTCTTGGACGCTTATTCCGGGTACCATCAGATCCATCTGTTTGGACCCGATGAGATCAAAAAGGCTTTCATTACCCCATTCGGGTGCTTCTGTTATGTCACCATGCCATTCGGCCTCAAGAATGCCGGAAGTGTTTGCTCACTCAAATCAGTCGGAATGTGGAAGCGTACATGGATGACATTGTGGTCAAGTCACGGAAAGGTTCCGACCTGCTGACTGACCTCGCTGAAACATTTGCCAACCTCAGGAGGTATGATATCAAGCTTAATCCATCAAAGTGCACATTCGGAGTTCCTGGCGGAAATTTACTCAGTTTTCTCATTTTCGAACGAGGAATCGATGCCAACCCAGAAAAAGTTGGCACTATACTCCGAATGAAACGCCCCGTGCGTGTGCACGATGTCCAGAAACTTACTGGATGCTTGGCCGCGTTAAGTCGATTCATCTCTCGCCTCGGTGAAAAGGCATTGCCTCTTTACCGACTGATGAAGAAGTCAGACAAGTTTGAGTGGACTCCAGAAGCTGATGCAGCGTTTGCAGAGTTAAAAACTCTGCTTTCCACCCAGCCGGTGCTTGCTGCCCCAATCAACAAAGAGCCTTTGCTGCTTTACATTGCAGCCACAGGACAAGTCGTCAGTACTGTACTTATGGTAGAGCGGGAAGAGGAAGGGAAAGCCTTCAAAGTTCAGCGCCCAGTGTATTACATTTCCGAAGTCCTGACCCCATCCAAGCAACGATACCCTCATTATCAGAAGCTTGTATATGGGATTTATATGACCACGAAGAAAGTTGCTCACTACTTCTCTGACCATATTATCACAGTCGTCATCGACGCCCCCTTATCAGAGATTCTGCACAACAGAGACGCAACCGGTCGAGTGGCAAAATGGGCGATTGAACTTCTTCCCCTAGATATCAAATTTGAGGCAAAGAAAGCTATTAAGTCCCAAGCAATAGCAGATTTCCTCGCCGAGTGGACTAAACAGCAGTTACCAACCCAAGTTCACTCGGAGCACTGGACTATGTTATTCGATGGCTCCAAAATGCTGAATGGTTCCGGTGCCGGAGTGGTCTTGGTTTTCCCCCGAGGAGATAAGCTCAGATATGTACTCCAGATTCACTTTGATTCCTCCAACAATGAAGCAGAATACGAAGCACTCTTGTATGGGTTACGTATGGCCATTTCACTCGGCGTCCGTCGCCTCATGGTCTATGGAGACTCGGACTTAGTGGTCAACCAAGTGATGAAGGAGTGGGACGTCAGAAGCCTAGCCATGACTGGATACTGCAATGCAGTCAAAAAGCTGGAGAAGAAATTTGAGGGATTGGAGCTCCATCACGTTCCCCGACTGAAAAATCAAGCAGCCGATGACTTGGCCAAGATAGGTTCCAAGAGGGAAGCCATTCCAAGTGGCGTGTTTTTGGAGCATGTTCACACGCCTTCGGTTCAAGAAGATCCTTTCACTGATGAAGCCCCGCAACCAAAAAGCGCCACAGATCCGACTGAAGTCGAGGTCCCAGCTGTGGTCATCACTCCCGACTGGACAGTGCCCTATATCGCCTATATTCTGAGGAAAGAGCTCCCCGAGAATGAAGAAGAGGCTCGAGAGATCATCCGCCGATCCGAAGCCTTCACCGTCATGAGAGGACAGTTATACAGAGAAAGTGCGACTGGAGTCAGCCAGAAATGCATAACACCAGAGGAAGGTCGAATGATTCTCAACGACATCCACTCGGGGACCTGTGGCCATCATGCGTCCTCTTGGACCATCGTGGCTAAAGCATACCGAGCGGGTTTTTACTGGCCCAGAGCAAATGAAATGGCGAAAGAGATAGTCGACAAGTGTGAAGGATGTCAATTTTACTCCAATATGTCACACAAACCCGCCGCAGCCTTGAAGACCATTCCACTCGTCTGGCCTTTTGTTGTATGGGGGTTGGATATGGTTGGACCACTGAGGACAGGCAGAAACGGCTACACTCATGTAATGGTAGTAGTTGACAAGTTCACTAAGTGGATCGAGGCTAAACCCATCAAGAATCTGGATGCCGGCACCGCCGTCAGCTTCATCAGGGAGTTGGTATTCAGATATGGAGTTCCCCACAGTATCATCACAGACAATGGGTCAAACTTCGACTCTGAAGAATTCAGAGCCTTCTGCGTGTCTCAGAGCACGCGAGTCGATTATGCTTCAGTTGCCCACCCTCAGTCGAATGGGCAAGCAGAACGAGCAAATGGCTTAATTCTCAAAGGCTTGAAACCCCGACTGATGCACGACCTCAAGCACGCAGCTGGCGCATGGGTCGACAAACTTCCGTCGGTGCTTTGGGGATTAAGGACCACGCCAAACTAGTCGACTGGGAGGACTCCGTTCTTCTTGGTCTACGGAGCTGAAGCAGTCTTGCCGAGTGACCTGCTTCACAACGCATCTCGAGTTAAACTCTACACCGAAGCTGAAGCAAAGCAAGCCCGACAGGACGCGGTCGACCTTCTAGAAGAAGAAAGGGATATGGCCTTGATCCGATCGACCATTTACCAGCAGGACTTGCGTCGCTTCCATGCCAGAAATGTGAAGAGTCGAGCTTTCCAGGAGGGAGATTTAGTTCTTCGAGTGGATCAGCAGAAACCACACAAGCTTGCTCCTACTTGGGAAGGTCCCTTCATCATCACCAAGGTTCTCCATAATGGGGCGTACCGCCTTTACAATGTCGAGCACCAGATTGACGAGCCGAGAGCATGGAACGCGGACTTACTTCGCCATTTTTATACTTAAGTTTTCCACTCGGATGAGTTGTAATAAAAGTACTCTTGTAGTGTATTCATCAAAGACAAGAGTTTCATAATTTTCTTAGTAATTGTTATTACTTTTACTCTCATAAATTTGTCCCCAGTGGGTGGCTTAGCTGCGAACCCGGTTCGCCTAAGCTTGTAAAAAATCATACCGAGTGGTTAGCCAGCCTTCCACTCGGAGGCTTAGCTGCGAATCCGTTTCGCCTAAGTAAACAAAATCCTACCGAGTGGTAAGCCAGCCTTCCACTCGGGGGCTTAGCTGCAGCCCAGTGCTCGCCTAAGTTTTCTAAAATCCTATCGAGTGGTAAGCCAGCCTTCCACTCGGAGGCTTAGCTGCAGCCCAGTGCTCACCTAAGTTTTCTAAAATCCTACCGAGTGGTAAGCCAGCCTTCCACTCGGAGGCTTACCTGCAGCCCAGTGCTCGCCTAAGTTTTATAAAATCCTACCGAGTGGTAAGCCAGCCTTCCACTCGGAGGCTTAGCTGCAGACCAGTGCTCGCCTAAGTTTTCTAAAATCCTACCGAG
>NC_041387.1:597253980-597283594 GCF_002162155.2 Triticum dicoccoides | reverse complement strand
AAAATCCAACCGAGTGGAGAGCAAACCTCCCACTCGGGGGCTTAGCTGCAGCCCAGTGCTCGCCTAAGTTTCTAAAACCCTACCGAGTGGAGAGCAAACCTCCCACTCGGAGGCTTAGCTGCAGCCCAGTGCTCGCCTAAGTTTCTAAAACCCTACCGAGTGGAGAGCAAACCTCCCACTCGGAGGCTTAGCTGCAGCCCAGTGCTCGCCTAAGTTTCTAAAATGCTACCGAGTGGAGAGCAAACCTCCCACTCAGGGGCTTAGCTGTAGCCCAGTGCTCGCCTAAGTTTCTAAAACCCTACCGAGTGGAGAGCAAACCTCACACTCGGAGGCTTAGCAGTAGCCCAGTGCTCGCCTAAGTTTCTAAAATCCTTCCGAGTGAAGAACAAGTTTCTCACTCGGAGGCCTGGTCGCAACCCAGCACTCGCCCAGACATGACGAGCACAGGTCGACGACAATTTGTGCTTCACTCCTACCTGCAAAAGAGCATTACAGATGCTAGTATATACTCCAACCCAAAGAAGATGGTTGTCTGAAAGAAGCAAACATGTTTCAACGGCAAATCAAGTTCGGATAACGTCCTACGGACCCAGAAGTGCTCAGGCATCAAGCCTGTTAAAGTTTGGCGGTTACAAAAATCACTCGGCATTCCGAGGCAAATTCAAATCATCAAGCATAATAGTTTTTTACCCCTCCTGCGGAGGGCTGGAAGGCGCAACGAACTCGTCCAGCTCGATCCCATCTATGATCCGAGTGGCAGCCACGATGAAGGTCTCCATGAAAGAACGGAAGTCATGCTTCCTAGTATTGGCCACCTTGAGAGACACCAGCTTGTCTTCTCTCGCTTCTTTGTAGTGGACGTGCACCAAGGACAGAGCGACGTCAGCACCGCACCGGGAAGAAGACTTCTTCCATTCTTGCACTCGACTCGGAATTTTGTTCAGTCGAGTCATCAGCGACTCAAGGTCGTTCCGAAGAGTTTCTTCTGGCCAGGGCGATGTATCGATGCGCGATGTGGCCGCCTTCAGTCTTGCATGG
The DNA here is from genome assembly GCF_002162155.2 of Triticum dicoccoides. NCBI lineage: Eukaryota > Viridiplantae > Streptophyta > Magnoliopsida > Poales > Poaceae > Triticum > Triticum dicoccoides. The sequence goes on along the minus strand of NC_041387.1, from coordinate 597,282,556 downwards.
TAGTCGACCACTGCAGCAACGCGGGACTCGAGGCGGAGCACGTTCATAGCAGTTTCATCCTTCACCGGAGAATTGATGGGATCCAAGCCAGTCTTCACTCGACCAGTCTCCTCTTCAAAGTTTTGGCAGAATTCTGTGGACACGATTCAAAGATAAGCTAATGCCCTTAAAGCAAGTCAGTAACTACCAATCGGAGATAAGAGGTTACCTTCAATCATGAGGAATAGCTTCTTGGCGAGTCCTCCCAGATAAATCTCCAAGTCATTCTTCTTTCCTGCCAGTTCGCCGGCTTTGTCGTCCAGGACCATATTGGCATTCTTCAGTCGAGTGACTTCTTGGTTGGCCACGTCGAGAGCGGCTTTCAGATTAGTGTTTTCTTCTTCAAGTTTGTTGACAGAAGCCAACTTCTCTTCTACAAGTCTAGTCTTGTCTGCAGCCGCTTTCTGCGCCTCGGCGAGGTCAAGGTCCTTCTTCTTCAGGGCATCCCTCAGTTTTTCTACAAAACCACAATAAGATAAGACTCGGAGACAGGCAAGAAGCAAAGACAATCGTCAAGATTCTCACCAAACATACCTTTTGCCTCCTCCTTCGACTTTGTAAAGTTCTCTTGGACAAGCTTCTGGTCAAGTTCAAGCTGGATATACTTGTTCTCCAATTCGGTGTAACGAGAAACAAGGTCACAAGATTTCTGCGAAAGTTCAGCCGACAGACATTAAGGACATATCACTTTCGAGTGACTAAAGGAAAAATCGTAGTATTTCTAAGACTACAGCTGAATCTAAACATTCAACTGTAGTCTCGGGGACTACACCCAGTGGGTGCACTCAGCGTGCCCCCACTAGTTCTATCAGCTAGACTCAGAGTCGATCAGTCGACCGAAAGCAGTTAACTGTCAGCAAAAAAAAAATTTCAGACCATAGCCGATTGCCAGCAATCGACCACGGTCTCGGGGACTACACCCAGTGGGTGCACTCAGCGTGCCCCCACCAGTTTCATTGTTCCACTCGACCATGCTTGAGTGAAACAAGTCAAGTGAGAAGTCTCAAGACACAAAGACTACAGTCGACTGCCAGCAGTCCACCGTAGAATTGACACACCTAGTGGGTGCATGACAAACATCAAGATTTCCAGTCGATGTTTAACTAACCTGGACATTACTCTGGAGAGCTGAGCTCGCGTCATAAGCTGCTTGGCTGGCGGTTCGGATCGCCTTCACCTGCTCCATCATAATCCTGGCCTGGCGTATGGCTTCCTTGGCAGCGCTTGCTTGGTCCTCTGGGACATGGTAGGTGGAGAAGAGAGAAAGCGGGTCAGCACTCGATGATGAAGGGCGGGCAACCGTCAACGGCTCCGCAAAGGACACGGTAGCCCGAGCAACGTTGCTCCCCTCCGGAATCTGTGGTTCAGGTGCTGACACAACCTGAGCAGCCTTGCCAACAGTCGCCTTCCTGCTCCTCCTCTGCCTCAATGGCGCTTCATCGTCATTGTCAGGGAGACTGATGACAACGTTAGGTGGAGCTGAAGAAAAAGTTCAAAGTCAAAAATAAAGATTCAATCGACCAAAAGTGAAACCGCGCAGATCATACCAGGATGAGAGGTAGCAGCATCTTCCATTTCTTGGTCCTCATCCCTGGCTGAAGTTTCAGAAGTAGCAGCACTGCGATTTCAAAAATCAGTCTGTCAACAATTGAGTCGACCAAGAGTGTATCCATGATAAAAGGAAAAGCATGAGTTATGCTGTTACCCAGAAACAGTCGGAATTTCCATCCTCATCTTCGGTAGGGCCTTCGCCGGTTTTGTCGGGGCCGCTCGGAGTTGCTTCGATGCCATCTCAGTCGGCGCTGGTGAAGTTGTCCGAGGGCGTTTCGTCGACTGCCTAGCAGGCACGACTCCCTTGCCACGATCAGCCGCAGGGTCGTGGGCGAGCTTGGACCTCCTTTCGGAACGAGGAGGCGCAACTTCCTCCTCCTCTTCCTCCTCCTCTTCCTCCTCATCAGAGCCTGCATCTTTGTCACCCTCATCGGCATCCGACTCCCACTCTTCTTGGCTTTCGCCTCCACTTCCTTCCTCCTCTTCGGCCTGTGCCTGCGCCCCGTTGGGCATCGAGTACAACTCGGTGGTTTCCTGAAAGACAGCAAGCAAGACAAAAGTCAATTGACTGATCTACGATGAAACAGAACGGACGGAGCAATCGGGGGAAAGTGGTCGTACCTTGTCCGCCTCATAAGATTGGTCGAGTGGCGGGATCCTCCTCGCTCCACGAGGATTGTCCTTGTTCCCCGTGATGGCAGTCATCCACCTCTCCAGTGTGGCATCATCGACCTCCTCTGGGTGGACCCAACTGGTGTCTTCAATACCAGAATACAGCCACATTGGGTGGCCCGGTACTGGAGTGGTTGGATGCGCCGTCGAAGGAAAACTTCCAGAAGGTCCATGCCAGTCACACCGTCATGAATCAACTGAACTACTCGCTCCATCAACATTTTCACCTGAGCCTTCTCCTCCGGGACTACTTTCAGAGAGGATGGCTTGATCACTCGACTCATAGAGAGGGGAGGGAGCCCAGTCGACTGCCCTGGCGTCGACTGGTCTTGGCAGTAGAACCAGGTCGACTGCCACCCTCTGACTGACTCGGGAAGGGTCATAGCTGGGAAAGCGCTCTTACTCCTCATCTGGACCCCGAGACCCCCACACATCTGGATTACCTGAGTTCTCTCGTCATTGGGGCTGGCCTTTTTCACCGCCTGAGAACGACAAGTGAATATGTGTTCGAAGAGGCCCCAGTGCGGCCGACAACCCAAGAAGTTCTCACACAAAGATACAAATGCGGAGAGATAGGCAATGGAATTTGGGGTAAAGTGGTGAAGCTGAGCTCCAAAGAAATTCAGCAACCCTCGAAAGAAAAGATGCGGTGGCAGAGAGAACCCTCGATCTACATGAGTCGCCAAGAGGACACGCTCACCCTCCTGAGGGTGTGGCTGCCACTCCATCCCCGGGAGCCTCGCCGCCCCGTGCGCAATCAGGCCTTCGTCGGCAAGGTCGTCGAGATCCTTTTGGGTGATGGTCGAGCGGATCCAATCACCCTGGATCCAACCTTGCGGCAAACAGGACTGCGACGAGGATCCCCCTCGACTGGTCACTCTCCCCTTCACTTTCGCCGCCGCCGTCGCCTTCTTCGCCCGCTCCAAAGCCGTCGTCTTCTCTTTCACCATTGTCGCCGACGAGGCCGGAACGGAACAGTGGCATCGGGCAGTTGGTGGGTGCAGCGGATGAATCTGGAGGCGAGGGAGGAGAAAATGAGGAGGCATTGTTCAAAAAACCTCCGCCGGTTTCCTTATATGGGGTCACTTCCGAGTGGCCGACAGGTAGGCCCAGGCGATCCTGTCAAATCCCGAAACAGTCGCGCAAGCGATACGTGGCGAAAAAGGCGACGCTAGAATCGAGGCGTCCCTACCTTATCCCATCCGAGTACCGCGGTTTTCTCCGCTTCGCGCGCTTCCCAAAATTCGGATCCCACTAAATCCGCTAACCACAGGGCAACTTGTCAGACGGAAGATCTCCTGCGATCCGTCGCTCGGAAATCCCCAAGTCCATAAAGCTCACTCGACAGATATAAAGAATGGATCAAGGCGACTGAACGAAAGTTGACACCCTCACTTGAAAGTCATTGATCCAGAGCAAAACACCTTTACAGCACCATAAAGCAGGTTGGAAAGATTGCCAACTCCTTCCTCACTCAAACCTCGATCCATTCGGGGGCTACTGATGAGGTCATGTACCTAGGGTAGGGTCATGAACCTGACCAAGGTACCCTCCCCAAGGACATCCGTTAGAAGAAGTCGTATTCCAGTCGACCAAGAGGGACTCCACTCGATGGACTAGAAGACGCTCGACGAACCTGAAGACACTCGACCATGAAGACTCACTCGACCACCAGGAGTTCAGGATCTACTCTGTATCGTAACAGTCCGTAATTAAGTAGTCTTAATGGTCATGATGGCACTTTATGTAGGGCACCTTATGCACTTTACCAGTAACGCCCGACCTTAATGTACTTTAACCCTCTGCTACGTGGGCTGGCTGGGGTCTTGGCGTCCTCTATATAAGCCACCCTCCTCCACTGGTAGAAGGGTTCGCACCCCTGTAACTCTCACACACATAATCCAGTCGACCACCTCCGGGCTCCGAGACGTAGGGCTGTTACTTCCTCTGAGAAGGGCCTGAACTCGTAAAACACTTGTGTGCACAACTGCTCCATAGCTAGGATCTTGTCTCTTTATACCTACCCTCCATTCTACTGTTAGGCTTAGAACCACGACAGTGCGTCCGCGGGACGCCGAGGGCACTCATTGCTTCCCCTTGCCCGACTCCTGACCCAAGATCGCATCGATGATCCCCTTGAAGACTTCACGCCATGTCGCCACTGAATCTCCACGGTTTCGGTGCGGCTGTGTCGACTCTACTGGGCCTAGCGGGGCCATCACAAGGTCCGGTCTGCTCGTGCTACCCAAGGAAACCGCCTCCTGCCTACTGATCCGCCATGAAGCGCCTCTGATGCGGATGCATCGCCTACGCCATAGAAGGCTACATGCTCGGGTGTTTGGTGATTGTCAACAGTAGATTGTCACCACCTTGGAAACATCGACATCTACACCTCCAAGGCCCCGATTCCAAGGTGTGGACATGGGGATTCAAGGCGATCGTGGTTGAAGATCATTAGGCTCTGAAGGTGTTATCTCGCATGCTCATGTTGAGTTGAGATCGTCTACTATCGGTGGATGTCCAGGGAGTACTCGCAATGGATAGGGAGAGATGACGATCTGCTGCTCATTGTGTTGGTGACTTGCAACTGCGGCCTCGGCAAGCAGGGGTGGCAGCACTGGAGGACTGCAATTTTGGTGGTGCTCCTCGAGTACCGAGTCTCAATTACCAAGGTGAAAGCCCAAGGTCTAGCCTTTATTGGTTGTACCTCACAATGGTTTTGTTTAAGGCATTGTTTTTGGGTGAGCTCGTACTTTCTCAAGGGTGAAAATCCAAGATCTCCGATTGAGCAACAATAACGCTTATGCATTGTTTCCTTCTTGTAGGTGTTGCTTTTGGAGAACCTCTTTTGCATTTCGGGTGTTGTCTTTGGTGGCGGTTAGAGTGTTGTTGATGCTAGTGATTCATCACCGTGACAGGGTCTTTTTTCTTCTGTTCCTTTTATTTTCCTTTTTGGATGTGTGTATCATTGATGCCTTTGGACATATTGCTGATACAGAGGTTGGGTGTAATTGGTATCTTTGTGGAGCGCAGCGATTCGGTGCCCAGACTCATCTGCACGGATCCAGAAAAAATTCGCAAAAAATACTAGAAAAAATCAAAAAAAATCCAAAAAAAAATCCCATGGTAGAAAATTTATTGCGCGAGGTTCACTCCAAATTCTAGGTCATTTGGATATTCAAGTAGCTCTTAGCAAAAAGATAAATTGGGCTAAAACAGTGCATGAACAGTAAACTATTTTACATACGCTGAATTTGTCTTTTTTGCTGTGAGTTTCTCATTTTTTTCCATATTTGAAAATTGGAGTGGGCCTCACGCATCAAATTGTCTACCATGGGAAAAAATTGGAATTTTTTAAATTTTTCTAGTATTTATTTTGATTTTTTATTTAACACGGGTGCAGATGAGCCCGGGCTCAGAGAAGGACTTTGGATCTTTGTGATATTAATATATTACTTTTGTCAAAAAAAGTCTCAGTCGAATGAGATTTAGCAATCCCGCAAAAAAATGGTAGTGAAAATTTAAGAAAATCCTGAACATTTAGCCAAACGTCGCCGAATGAGAAATTTTGCAACTACTCAATCATTCTATCATGTTTGCCAAAAAATAGTTTATTTTTTTTCTACCTTTTCTTTTTGAATTTCCGATGGCTGCATCTGTACTTGCGAATATAAGAGGACTTCCGTTGAATGTGCCACTTAGTGCATCTCCAACACTAACCCGCAAATTCCTTCCTGCATCCGTCTGCGGACATGGTGCGGGAGTTGGCCATCCAACGCTACTTGCATACATTTCAACTATTGTTTGAATTACATAGATGAAATTCATGCAAACACGTCGGATTTCATATAAACCCGACAAAATTCATTATATTTTGAATATTTTCTAACTAAAAACTATACCGGACTAAGTAAAATTAGTCTATGGCCGGCGTCGGCGGATATCCATTCCCACGACACGGATACCCTTGACTAGTCTACGACCGGCCGCGGCGGATCTCCATTGTCTTTCCCATGTTCGGCAGCCCGCTTATCGGACTGCCATGAGCCCCTAGTGGTATATGCTTCGGTGCAAGGGTGACTCACTTTCCCATGTTCGGCAGCGCCGCTCATCAGAGTGGCACCGCCGAGATATGCTTTAGCTAGAGGGGAAGGGTTCCCTCCACATCCGTGAAGCATGGATCAAGGTTGGTTTTGGGGCCGGGAAACGACAGTGGCCTGCGAACGAGCAAGACACTGGTCTTGTACGCCGGCGTCACCTCGGCAGTGGCCTTCATGGGACCCAATCGGCGGCATCCTCCCATCTTCTACTTCTCCTTGATGATGGCGGCGGGCGCGAACGTTCGGCCGGCCGCCTCGTCAATCTCCATGAAGCCAACTTCTTTCTCCGCTAGCTTCTTTCGGCCAGCAGGGTCATTTTACGCGAACGTTGATGACGGATGGCGCGGTCGTAGGCACGGGATGAGCGATACGACACGACGTCGTCCACGATAGCCATAATGCTCGTCCCGCTGTGTTCCCCCGTGTGCTGGCTTGGAGCAACTCGCCACTCCTCGGCAAGCTGGCTTGGAGCGGCGAGTTGCTGAACGACGCATCGGCTTGGAGTTTCTGCCTCCGCGAGTTGGCCAGCAGCGGCCTGGAGCGTCATGGGAGGTGGAATAGACAATCGCCTAGCGCGTATCCAGCGGGCTCGACGGGCCACCCAGCTGGCTTTTATGCCGAAGAACTCCTCTTTCTACTCGTCGGATGCCATGGAGATTATGGAGAAAATGGTGCAATGAGGAGATGAGAGTGGAGTGTGGTGCGATTTTTGCCCGGCGTCTGGCATCAATTAAATAGCGGGCGGACGGTTGAAGCCAACCAACGTTGTGTTTAATGACAGACGGCTCGCGAACGAACGTGTGGCCAGAATAGGTTTCCCAGTACACACGCGGGTTTAATGGAGGAAAACAGGCAATCTGTAGCCGTTTGAATGCGGTGAAGAGTCTTGTTTAGTCGTGCGTGCAACAGGCTATACTTTCTCGGCATGTGTGCTACTTCAATGTCGGTGGTGAGAGGGTGCGTCCGTTATACGCTAACGTCAATGGGGATGGGTCGCTCTAGAATGGCATGAATATGGGCAGCTGGCGCCAGGCGGGAACGCACATAGGCGCGGGTGGGGAGTTAATGATGGGCCAGGACAGTCAGAAGCGGACGTGGCAGCACTCTGGATGCCCGCAAAGTGTTGGGGAACGTAGTAATTTCAAAAAAAATCCTACGCACACGCAAGATCATGCTGATGCATAGCAACGAGAGAGGAGAGTGTGTCCACGTACCCTCGTAGACCGAAAGCGGAAGCGTTATGACAACGTGGTTGATGTTGTCGTACGTCTTCACGATCCGACCGATCCAAGCACCGAACGTATGGCACCTCCGTGTTCTGCACACGTTCAGCTCGATGACGATCCCCGGACTCCGATCCAGCAGGGTGTCGGGGATGAGTTCCGTCAGCACGACGGCGTGGTGACGATGATGATGTTCTACCGACGCAGAGCTTCGCCTAAACTCCGTGACGATATGATCGAGGTGGAATATAGTGGAGGGGGGCACCGCACACGGCTAAGGAACGATCTCGAAGATCAACTTGTGTGTCTTGGGGTGCCCCCCTGCCCCCCGTATATAAAGGAGCAAGGGGGGAGGCCGGCCGACCCTAGGGGGCGCGCCAAGGAGGGGGGAATCCTCCTCCTAGTGGGAGTAGGATTCCCCTTTCGTAGTCCCACTAGGAAGGAGGAAGGGGGAAGGAAAGAGAGGGAGAGGGAGAGGGAAAGAGGGGCCGCCCCCCCTCCCTAGTCCAATTCGGACTCCCCATGGGGGGGCGCCACCTCCTGGGCTGCTGCCCTCTCTCTCCCCTCAGGCCCACTAAGGCCCAATACTTCCCCGGGGGGTTCCGGTAACCCCTTCGGCACTCCGGTTTTCTCCGAAATCACCCAGAACAATTCCGGTGTCCGAATATAGTCGTCCAATATATCAATCTTTATGTCTTGACCATTTTGATACTCCTCGTCATGTCCTTGATCACATCCAGGACCCCGAACAACCTTGGTACATCAAAACATATAAACTCATAATAAAACTATCATCATAACATTAAGCGTGCGGACCCTACGGGTTCGAGAACTATGCAGACATGACCTAGAACTGTTTCCGATCAATAACCAATAGCGGAACCTGGATGCTCATATTGGCTCCTACATATTCTACGAAGATCTTTATCGGTCAAACCACATAACAACATACGTTGTTCCCTTTGTCATCGGTATGTTACTTGTCCGAGATTCGATCGTCGGTATCTCAATACCTAGTTCAATCTCGTTACCGGCAAGTCTCTTTACTCGTTCCGTAAAACATCATCTCACAACTAACTCATTAGTTGCAATGCTTTCAAGGCTTTAAGTGATGTGCATTACCGAGAGGGCCCAGAGATACCTCTCCGACAATCAGAGTGACAAATCCTAATCTCGAAATACGCCAACCCAACAAGTACCTTCGGAGACACCTGTAGAGCACCTTTATAATCACCCAGTTACGTTGTGACGTTTGGTAGCACACAAAGTGTTCCTCCGGTAAACGGGAGTTGCATGATCTCATAGTCATAGGAACATGTAAAAGTCATGAAGAAAGCAATAGCAGAAAACTAAACGATCAGGTGCTAAGCTAACAGAATGGGTCAAGTCAATCACATCATTCTCCTAATGATGTGATCCCGTTAATCAAATGACAACACATGTCTATGGTCAGGAAACATAACCATCTTTGATCAACGAGCTAGTCAAGGAGAGGCATACTAGTGACACTCTGTTTGTCTATGTATTCACACAAGTATTATGTTTCCGGTTAATACAATTCTAGCATGAATAATAAACATTTATCATGATATAAGGAAATAAATAATAACTTTATTATTGCCTCTAGGGCATATTTCCTTCAGTCTCCCACTTGCACTAGAGTCAATAATCTAGATTACACAGTGATGATTTTAACACTCATGGAGTCTTGGTGTTGATCATGTTTTGCTCGTGGAAGAGGCTTAGTCAGCGGGTCTGCGACATTCAGATCCGTATGTATCTTGCAAATTTCTATGTCTCCCACCTAGACTAGATCCCGGATGGAATTGAAGCGTCTCTTGATGTGCTTGGTTCTCTTGTGAAATCTGGATTCCTTTGCCAAGGCAATTGCACCAGTATTGTCACAAAAGATTTTCATTGGACCCGATGCACTAGGTATGACACCTAGATAGGATATGAACTCCTTCATCCAGACTCCTTCATTTGCTTCTTCCGAAGCAGCTATGTACTCCGCTTCACATGTAGATCCCGCTACGACGCTTTGTTTAGAACTGCACCAACTGATAGCTCCACCGTTTAATATAAATACGTATCCGGTTTGCGATTTAGAATCGTCCGGATCAGTGTCAAAGCTTGCATCGACGTAACCCTTTACGACAAGCTCTTTGTCACCTCCATAAATGAGAAACATATCCTTAGTCCTTTTCAGGTATTTCAGGATGTTCTTGACTGCTGTCCAGTGATCCACTCCTGGATTACTTTGGTACCTCCCTGCTAGACTTATAGCAAGGCACACATCAGGTCTGGTACACAGCATTGCATACATGATAGAGCCTACGACTGAAGCATAGGGAACATCTTTCATTTTCTCTCTATCTTCTGCAGTGGTCGGGCTTTGAGTCTTACTCAACTTCACACCTTGTAACACAGGCAAGAACCCTTTCTTTGCTTGATCCATTTTGAAATTTTTCAAAACTTTGTCAAGGTATGTGCTTTATGAAAGTCCAATTAAGAGTCTTGATCTATCTCTATAGATCTTAATGCCCAATATGTAAGCAGCTTCACCGAGGTCTTTCATTGAAAAACTCTTATTGAAGTATCCTTTTATGCTATCCAGAAATTCTATATCATTTCCAATCAGCAATATGTCATCCACATATAATATCAGAAATGCTACAGAGCTCCCACTCACTTTCTTGTAAATACAGGCTTCTCCAAAAGTCTGTACAAAACCAAATGCTTTGATCACACTATCAAAACGTTTATTCCAACTCCGAGAGGCTTGCACCAGTCCATAAATGGATCGCTGGAGCTTGCACACTTTGTTAGCTCCCTTTGGATCGACAAAACCTTCTGGCTGCATCATATACAACTCTTCTTCCAGAAACCCGTTGAGGAATGCAGTTTTGACATCCATCTGCCATATTTCATAATCATAAAATGCGGCAATCGCTAACATGATTCGGATAGACTTAAGCATCTCTATGGGTGAGAAGGTCTCATCATAGTCAATCCCTTGAACTTTTCGAAAACCTTTTGCGACAAGTCGAGCTTTGTAGACAGTAACATTACCGTCAACATCAGTCTTCTTCTTAAAGATCCACTTATTTTCAATTGCTTGCCGATCATTGGGCAAGTCAACCAAAGTCCACACTTTGTTCTCATACATGGATCCCATCTCAGATTTCATGGCCTCAAACCATTTTGCGGAATCTGGGCTCACCATCGCTTCTTCATAGTTCATAGGTTCATCATGGTCTAGTAACATGACTTCGAGAATAGGATTACCGTACCACTCTGGTGCGGTTTTTATTCTGGTTGATCTACGAGGCTCAGTAACAACTTGATCTAAAGTTTCATGATCATCATCATTAACTTCCTCACTAATTGGTGTAGACGTCACAGGAACCGGTTTCTGTGATGAACCACTTTCCAATAAGGGAGAAGGTATAGTTACCTCATCAAGTTCTACTTTCCTCCCACTCACTTCTTTCGAGAGAAACTCCTTCTCTAGAAAGGATCCATTCTTAGCAACAAATGTCTTGCCTTCGGATATGTGATAGAAGGTGTACCCAACTGTCTCCTTTGGGTATCCTATGAAGACACATTTTTCCGATTTGGGTTCGAGCTTATCAGGTTGAAGTTTTTTCACATAAGCATCACAGCCCCAAACTTTTAGAAACGACAACTTTGGTTTCTTGCCAAACCATCGTTCATAAGGAGTCGTCTCAACGGATTTTGATGGTGCCCTATTTAACGTGAATGCGGCCGTCTCTAAAGCATAACCCCAAAACGATAGCGGTAAATCGGTAAGAGACACCATAGGTCGCACCATATCTAGTAAAGTACGATTACGACGTTCGTACACACCATTACGTTGTGGTGTTCCAGGTGGCGTAAGTTGCGAAACTATTCCACATTGTTTTAAATGTAGCCAAACTCGTAACTCAAATATTCTCCTCCACGATCAGATTGTAGAAACTTTATTTTCTTGTTACGATGATTTTCAACTTCACTCTGAAATTCTTTGAACTTTTCAAATGTTTCAGATTTATGCTTCATTAAGTAGATATACCCATATCTGCTTAAATCATCTGTGAAGGTGAGAAAATAACGATATCCGCTACGAGCCTCAACATTCATCGGACCACATACATCTGCATGTATGATTTCAAACAAATCTGTTGCTCTCTCCATAGTACCGGAGAACGGCGTTTTAGTCATCTTGCCCATGAGGCATGGTTCGCAAGTACCAAGTGATTCATAATCAAGTGGTTCCAAAAGTCCATCAATATGGAGTTTCTTCATGCGCTTTACACCAATATGACCTAAACGGCAGTGCCACAAATAAGTTGCACTATCATTATCAACTCTGCATCTTTTGGCTTCAACATTATGAATATGTGTATTACTACTATCGAGATTCATCAAAAATAGACCACTCTTTAAGGGCGCATGACCATAAAAGATATTACTCATATAAATAGAACAACCATTATTCTCTGATTTAAATGAATAACGGTCTCGCATCAAACAAGATCCAGATATAATGTTCATGCTCAACGCTGGCACCAAATAACAATTATTCAGGTCTAAAACTAATCCCGAAGGTAGATGTAGAGGTAGCGTGCCAACCGCGATCACATCGACTTTGGAACCATTTCCCACGCGCATCGTCGCCTCGTCCTTGGCCAGTGTTCGCTTATTCCGTAGTCCCTGTTTCGAGTTGCCAATATTAGCAACAGAACCGGTATCAAATACCCAGGTGCTACTGCGAGCTCTAGTAAGGTACACATCAATAACATCTATATCACATATACCTTTGTTCACCTTGCCATCCTTTTTATCCGCCAAATACTTGAGGCAGTTCCGCTTCCAGTGACCAGCTTGCTTGCAGTAGAAGCACTCAGTTTCAAGCTTAGGTCCAGACTTGGGTTTCTTCTCTTGAGCAGCAACTTGTTTGTTGTTCTTCTTGAAGTTCCCCTTCTTCTTCCATTTGCCCTTTTTCTTGAAACTAGTGGTCTTGTTGACCATCAACACTTGATGCTCCTTCTTGATTTCTACCTCTGCAGATTTTAGCATTGCGAAGAGCTCGGGAATTGTCTTGTTCATCCCTTGCATATTATAGTTCATCACGAAGCTCTTGTAGCTTGGTGGCAGTGATTGGAAAATTCTGTCAATGATGCTATCATCCGGAAGATTAACTCCCAGTTGAATCAAGTGATTATTATATCCAGACATTTTGAGTATATGCTCACTGACAGAACTATTCTCCTCCATCTTGCAGCTATAGAACTTATTGGAGACTTCATATCTATCAATCCGGGCATTTGCTTGAAATATTAACTTCAACTCCTGGAACATCTCATATGCTCCATGATGTTCAAAACGTCGTTGAAGACCCGGTTCTAAGCCGTAAAGCATGGCACACTGAACTATTGAGTAGTCATCAGCTTTGCTCTGCCAGACGTTCATAACATCTGGCGTTGCTCCTGCAGCAGGCCTGGCACCCAGCGGTGCTTCCAGGACGTAATTCTTCTGTGCAGCAATGAGGATAATCCTCAAGTTACGGACCCAGTCCGTGTAATTGCTACCATCATCTTTCAACTTTGCTTTCTCAAGGAACGCATTAAAATTCAACGGAACAACAGCACGAGTCATCTATCTACAAAAAACATAGATAAGCAAAATACTATCAGGTACTAAGTTCATGATAAATTTAAGTTCAATTAATCATATTACTTAAGAACTCCCACTGAGACAGACATCTCTCTAGTCATCTAAGTGATCACGTGATCCAAATCAACTAAACCATAACCGAACATCACATGAGATGGAGTAGTTTTCAATGGTGAACATCATTATGTTGATCATATCTACTATATGATTCACGCTCGACCTTTCGGTCTCCGTGTTCCGAGGCCATATCTGCATATGCTAGGCTCGTCAAGTTTAACATGAGTATCCCGCGTGTGCAAAACTGGCTTGCACCCGTTGTAGATGGACGTTGAGCTTATCACACCCGATCATCACGTGGTGTCTGGGCACGACGAACTTTGGCAACGGTGTATACTCAGGGAGAACACTTCTTGATAATTTAGTGAGAGATCATCTTAAAATGCTACCGTCAATCAAAGCAAGATAAGATGCATAAAGGATAAACATCACATGCAATCAATATAAGTGATACGATATGGCCATCATCATCTTGTGCTTGTGATCTCCATCTCCGAAGCACCATCATGATCACCATCATCATCGGCGCGACACCTTGATCTCCATTGTAGCATCGTTGTCGTTTACGCCATCTATTGCTTCTATGACTATCGCTACCGCTTAGTGATAAAGTAAAGCAATTACAGGGCGTTTGCATTTCATACAATAAAGCGACAACCATACGGCTCCTGCCAGTTGCCGATAACTCGATTACAAAACATGATCATCTCATACAATAAAATATAGCATCACGTTTTTACCATATCACATCACAACATGCCCTGCAAAAACAAGTTAGACATCCTCTACTTTGTTGTTGCAAGTTTTACGTGGCTCCTATGGGCTTAGCAAGAATCATTCTTACCTATGCATCAAAACCACAACGATAGTTTGTCAAGTTGGTGCTGTTTTAACCTTCGCAAGGACTGGGCGTAGCCACACTCGGTTCAACTAAAGTTGGAGAAACTGACACCCGCCAGCCACCTTTGTGCAAAGCACGTCGGTAGAACCAGTCTCGCGTAAGCGTACGCGTAATGTCGGTCCGGGCCGCTTCATCCAACAATACCGCTGAACCAAAGTATGACATGCTGCTAAGCAGTATGACTTGTATCGCCCACAACTCACTTGTGTTCTACTCGTGCATATAACATCAACGCATAAAACCTAGGCTCGGATGCCACTGTTGGGGAACGTAGTAATTTCAAAAAAATTCCTACGCACACGCAAGATCATGGTGATGCATAGCAACGAGAGAGGAGAGTGTGTCCACGTACCCTCGTAGACCAAAAGCGGAAGCGTTATGACAACGCGGTTGATGTAGTCGTACGTCTTCACGATCCGACCGATCCAAGCACCGAACGTACGGCACCTCCGTGTTCTGCACACGTTCAGCTCGATGACGATCCCCGGACTCCGATCCAGCAGGGTGTCGGGGATGAGTTCCGTCAGCACGACGGCGTGGTGACGATGATGATGTTCTACCGACGCAGAGCTTCGCCTAAACTCCGTGACGATATGACCGAGGTGGAATATAGTGGAGGGGGGGCACCGCACACGGCTAAGGAACGATCTCGAAGATCAACTTGTGTGTCTTGGGGTGCCCCCTGCCCCCGTATATAAATGAGCAAGGGGGGAGGCCGGCCGGCCCTAGGGGGCGCACCAAGGAGGGGGGAATCCTCCTCCTAGTGGGAGTAGGATTCCCCTTTCCAAGTCCCACTAGGAAGGAGGAAGGGGGAAGGAAAGAGAGGGAGAGGGAGAGGGAAAGAGGGGCCGCGCCCCCCTCCCTAGTCCAATTCGGACTCCCCATGGGGGGGCGCGCCACCTCCTGGGCTGCTGCCCTCTCTCTCCCCTCAAGCCCACTAAGGCCCAATACTTCCCCGGGGGGTTCCGATAACCCCTCCGGCACTCCGGTTTTCTCCGAAATCACCCAGAACAATTCCGGTGTCCGAATATAGTCGTCCAATATATCAATCTTTATGTCTCGACCATTTCGAGACTCCTCGTCATGTCCGTGATCACATCCGGGACCCCGAACAACCTTTGGTACATCAAAACATATAAACTCATAATAAAACTGTCATCGTAACGTTAAGCGTGCGGACCCTACGGGTTCGAGAACTATGCAGACATGACCTAGAACTGTTTCCGGTCAATAACCAATAGCGGGACCTGGATGCTCATATTGGCTCCTACATATTCTATGAAGATCTTTATCGGTCAAACCGCATAACAACATACGTTGTTCCCTTTGTCATCGGTATGTTACTTGTCCGAGATTCGATCGTCGGTATCTCAATACCTAGTTCAATCTCGTTACCGGCAAGTCTCTTTACTCGTTCCGTAATACATCATCTCACAACTAACTCATTAGTTGCAATGCTTGCAAGGCTTTAAGTGATGTGCATTACCGAGAGGGCCCAGAGATACCTCTCCGACAATCGGAGTGACAAATCCTAATCTCGAAATACGTCAACCCAACAAGTACCTTCGGAGACACCTGTAGAGCACCTTTATAATCACCCAGTTATGTTGTGACGTTGGCAGCACACAAAGTGTTCCTCCGTTAAACGGGAGTTGCATAATCTCATAGTCATAGGAACATGTATAAGTCATGAAGAAAGCAATAGCAGAAAACTAAACGATCAAGTGCTAAGCTAATGATGTGATCCCTTTAATCAAATGAGAACACATGTCTATGGTCAGGAAACATAACCATCTTTGATCAACGAGCTAGTCAAGTAGAGGCATATTAGTGACACTCTGTTTGTCTATGTATTCACACAAGTATTATGTTTCCGGTTAATACAATTCTAGCATGAATAATAAACATTTATCATGATATAAGGAAATAAATAATAACTTTATTATTGCCTCTCGGGCATATTTCCTTCACAAAGCCCCCCTAGTTTATCTTCGGTTTGCAGGGAAAAGTGCTTCCGGACCACCGAGCGGACCGATTCAGGCCCCGCGCTGGATGACACGACACATCCGGATTGTGCGGTACGAACGATTACAAGTGGTTTGAGGTCGGCATTGGATTTGCCCTTAGTGCAATACGTAAATGATCAGCGGATTCTCCAATAAATATTCTGGATAAATGCACTGTAAGAAATCAAACACATTAACGTGCGCATCAGGGGCGTGCTCTCGCGCAGTCCATGTCGGATTAGCTGCAAACAAAAACGCTGCCGACGCAAGCTCGTTATTGGGCGCTTTCAGAGAGAAGAGAGGGGCCACCTTGAAGGAAACTTCATGCGGCTTTCCCCTTTCCTTTTCCTCTCAGCACGCAACGCCCCCAACTCCATGTCCCGTCAAAAAAAGTCCCCCAACTACATGTTGGCCACCCCAAATCACGGCGGCGGCCGCCACCGGAAGTGGACGAGCACCACACGGGGGTGCTGGGGCTCTACCTGCACCCGGACTGCCGGACATATTTCCTTCAAGAAGTTGTGTTGGCTCATCCTCAAGGCCAAGCTCGCGCCATCCCTCCTAATGGATCGATAGATAGAGCGTCGCGGGTTGAGAGGCGGCCGGCCGGTGCAAGGGGCAGCCTCTCGATTATTGGTTCTCGGAGGTGCGACAAAGCCGAGGAAGAAGCCGGGCGCATGATTCCCCGCGGTTCGTGCTGTTCCTCTCCTCCATGCCCCCTCTACAACCTCTCCTCCTCACCATTCATGGCCATCCAAAGGACCAGGAGGCAGAGCAGGGCGGCTCGAGCGTGCGATGAGCTTCTCGACTAGAGCTCGCCGTCGGCATCGAGTACGGGTGGCCAACTCACGCCGTCTCAACCCTCTGCCTCTCCCTCACACCGCAGCTTCTCCGTTTTGCGGTACGCCACACCCATCCCGATTAACAGGATCCCCGTTTCGACCGTAGGAGGTCTGTTTCCTCCGTTTTGCGGTACGCCACACCCCTCCCGATCAACAGGACCCCGTTCCGAACGTAGGAGGTCCGTTTCCTCCGTTCTGCGGTACGTCAGGCCTCGTTTTCATCGCCTGTTCCGTCCAAGCCCTCCCGATGAACACGACCACGCATTCCGTTCCGACCTAGCCGGTTGGCTCCCCATAAACACAACGACGACGATGTTTCTCTGTTCTGACCCAGCCATATACGTATGCACGAGCAGGCGTTCGAGGCCCTGCCCGTATGTACGTACGTGTACATGCTACGTGCGCGCCTCTATTACGACACGTGCGCGCCTCTACTACGACATGTGCGCGCCTCTACATCGACCAGTATATATGTACGTACATGTTCACGACTAGAATGACAACGCTACGTACGCTTCGACCAGGTGGGTCCTGACTGTCAGGCACTTCCTTGCGTGCGAAGATGTAGCTGGTGGGTCCCAGCAGTCAGTGGGGGCGAATCATTTTTTTTTGCCCGGACGCAATTCCTTGCGTGCGAAGATGTAGCTGGTGGGTCCCAGCAGTCAGGGGGAATGTTTTTTTCGCGAAATACGGTGGCCCGTCCGATGGGTCCCCGCTGTCAGGTGAAGGAATAATTATTTTCCGCGTAATAAGGAGGCACTTCCTTGCTGCGGTCGTGGACCCAGCTGTCAACCTCTCCATGTACAGTCCACGTCCGATGGAAGTCGTTCGTTGACCACGTTGACCACGGCGCGCCGAGAGCACCAGGGCGGTGGACGACGGCGAGGCCTAGGAAGGGGACGACGGAGAGCCGGGGAAGACACGGCAGTGGAAGCCCGCGCGGAGAGGAGTACGAGGGTTCACTAGTTCGGCTGCGGTGTGAGGCTGCCGTCGCCGCAGGGCCTGACCAGCGGTGAAAATAGTAGGAGGCGGTGAGGCCTCCGCGGCAGCACATCCGGCCACGGAAGGCAGGAGCATGGGGCACGACCGGCGCTACTTTGAACGGCTGTAGAAAAAGACAAGAGGTTGAAGCCCTCCCTGCCGCTTAAGTCCGACGCCTGCCACCCCTGGCAAACCCTAACGCCCATCCCCCTCGTCTCCCTCTCCGCCTCTCGATTTTGTCCGCACCAGAGACCACAGTTGCCGCTGCCTTCTCGATCCCGTGGCCACCGGCTTCACCTCATCGCGCCAAGACGTCCAGGAGCTCCTCCATCGTCTTCTCCTTCGCCCTCGCCTAAGGGATCGAGCTAGGAGGGCTGGTACGCTCGGCATCGAGCACATCTTCGTCGGTACATCGCCGGTGTCCAACGTCGTTTGCCGCGGCTCCGGTCCACCTCCGGCCTCCCCGACCACATCTTCGAGCTCGTGGTGAGCTCCTCCTCCGATTCCCCCCATTCCCGGCTTCGATCCGTGCCCCCGCGCGTCGTTGCTCGCCGAGGCCGAAGCTTCACGTTCACGTCACCTGTGTGTACTGATGTAGTTGCAGCCTCGCGCGCCTCTGCGCGGTGCTCCCGTACGCCTATAGCCGCGCCCTGCACGCCACTCCAGCCGCGCCCACCAGGGCTGCGCCCTGCTCGTCTGCGCTGCTGCCTCTCTGTAGTCGCCCGCCCCGCGCGCGCCTGCCTGCTGCCGCGTCCGCTGCTGCCTACTGCTTGCTGCTCTGCTTTGCGGCTCCGTTGCTACTTGCCACTGTTGACTGCGTTGCTCCTGCTGCCACTAGCTGCTACTGCATCTTGCTGCTTGCTACTGCTCTTAGCGGCCGCTGCAGGCCAACAGCCATGGCCAAGAGCGGCTAAGTGTGTGTGTATGCAGCGTGGTGTACGTGAGTGTGCTAGGTGTGTGTTCTGTGTGTGTGGTAAGCTTAATTAGTACTACTTCCTCCGTTCCTAAATATAAGTCTTTGTAGAAATTGTAGGTAGACTACATACATAGTAAAATTAATGAATCTAAACTTAAAATGCATCTATATACATCCGTATGCGGTTTGTTTATAGTCGAATCTCTACAGAGACTTACATTTAGGAACAAAGGGAGTACTAGTTTAGGGATTAATTTAGTTAGTTAGTCTAGTTAGTAGTACTAGTTGATTAGTCCAATAGTAAATGACATGTGAAACCCCCTGTTATCTTAAAGAAAAACAAATTTTAAGAAAAGTCTAAGTCAATGACATATGGGATCCGCCTACACTATTCATCCTTTGACTATTCAATCTTTGACTAGGTCAACCCACCCCACTGGCCCCACGGGCATACTCATAGGCTAGAGTAACACTAGGTGACAAAAGTATTTACTGTTATAATTTCGAATTAAATTAAATCCAGTAATTTCTAGAAAATATTTAAAATTTTAGAAAATCATATAAAATAATACGTAACTCCGATGAAAATACTTTGTACATGAAAGTTGTTCATAACGACAAGGCGAATCCGAATAGGCAGTCCATTCATCCGCCACACATCCCTAGCATGGTGAACATGCAACAATCCCCCTTTGGTCCGTCTGTCCGAAAACGCAAAACACCGGGAATACTTTTCCGGATGTTTCCCTACTTCGCGGGTATCACCTACTACTGCGTTAGGTCACTTCTAGCACCATGTATTGCCATGTTACGCTTTGTGATACTTTGATTGCTCTGCTATTTATTATGTCCCCACTCCGTTACTTCTTTCCGTTAGGCCCCGAGACCGCGGTTGAACCAGTGATCAACTACTTCACCTTGGAGGGTCCGTTTCTGTCTGCAAAGCAACCAGGAAAGCCCTCCCCCCCCCCCTGATCACTAGATATTGACTATTCTTCTCTCTACTGCTTGCATTAGAGTAGTATAGCATGTTACTGTTCGGTTACTCCTATTCTGTTGCATAGCCTATCATTGTTGCTACAGTCGTTGATACCTTACCCGCAATCCTAAATGCTTAATATAGGATGCTAGTTTACCATCAGTGGCCCTACATTCTTGTCAGTCTGTCTTGCTATACTATCGGGCCGTGATCACTCGGGAGGTGATCACAGGTATATACTATACATATATACATATACATACTATACAGATGGTGACTAAAGTCGGGTCGGCATGTAGAGTACCCGCAAGTGATTTCGATGTGGGGGCTGGAAGGACAGGTGGCTCCATCCCGGTAGAGGTGGGCCTGGGTTCCCGACGGTCCCGACTGTTACCTTGTGGCGGAGCGATAGGGCAGGTTGAGACCACCTAGGAGAGAGTTGGGCCTGGCCTTGGTCGGCGTCTGCGGTTACTTTAAAATAACACGCTTAACGAGTTCTTGGTATTTGATCTGAGTCTGGCCACTGGCCTATACGCACTAACCAACTACGCGGGAACAGTTACGGGCACTCGACGTCGTGGTATCAGCCGAAGCCTTCTTGACGTCAGCAACTGAACGGCGTGCGCCGGATTGGACCGTAAGCCTGCGCTTGTATTAAGGGGGCTAGGTCTGCTTCCGGTCGCGTTCGCAACATGCAGGTGTGCAATGGGCGATGGGCCCAGACCCCTGCGCGCATAGGATTTAGACCGGCGTGCTGACCTCTTTGTTGTGCCTAGGTGGGGCTGCGATGTGTTGATCTTCCGAGGTCGGGCATGACCCAGGAAAGTGTGTCCGGTCAAAGGGGATCGAGCGTGTTGGGTTATGTGGTGCACCCCTGCAGGGAAGTTGATCTATTCGAATAGCTGTGTCCCTCGGTAAAAGGACGACTCGGAGTTGTACCTTGACCTTATGATAACTAGAACCGGATACTTAGTAAAACACACCCAGACAAGTTCCAGACACAACCCGATGATCGCTTTCCCACAGGGCGATGAGGGGAGGATCGCTGGGTAGGTTTATGCTATGTGATGCTACTTGGAGGACTTCAATCTACTCTCTTCTACATGCTGCAAGACGGAGGCTGCCAGAAGCGTAGTCTTCGACAGGACTAGCTATCCCCCTCTTATTCGGGCATTCTGCAGTTTAGTCCACCGATATTGCCTCTTTACAGATATACCCATGCATATGTAGTGTAGATCCTTGCTTGCGAGTACTTTGGATGAGTACTCACGGTTGCTTTGCTCCCTTTTTTCCCCTTTCCCTCTTCTTCCCGGATGCCGCAACCAGACGTTGGAGCCCAGTAGCCAGACGCCACTGTCGACGACGACCCCTACTACACTGGAGGTGCCTACTACTACGTGCAGGCCGCTGACGACGACCAGGAGTAGTTAGGAGGATCCCAGGCAGGAGGCCTGCGCCTCTTTCGATCTGTATCCCAGTTTATGCTAGCCATCTTATGGCAACTTGTTTAACTTATGTCTGTACTCAGATATTGTTGCTTCCGCTGACTCGTTTATGTCGAGCACTTGTATTCGAGCCCTCGAGGCCTCGGGCTTGTAATATGATGCTTGTATGACTTATTTTACTTTTAGAGTTGTGTTGTGATATCTTCCCGTGAGTCCCTGATCTTGATCGTACACGTTTGTGTGCATGATTAGTGTACGATTGAATCGGGGGCGTCACACGGCGTCACCCCTGCCGCACAGCCACCATGTGCGGATCGACAGGCCCTCCTCGCCACCATGACGCCAGAGTCGCCCAACGAAGGAGGAGCGGCCGCTTGCGATCGCTAAGACGCGTGGCCGCATCCTCCACTACGTCGAAGGCAGCGCTTATGGTGGTGCTTCCGGCTTTCGGGCCATGGCACCCAAGGCCGAGCGTGCGTCCACTAGTAGAAGACATGGCTTTGGTTCGGGCTTGGCCAGCCCATTAGTCCCGGTTCTTCACGAACCGGGACCCATGGGGGGCATTAGTCCCGGTTCATGAGGCCAGGGGGCCGACCAGGGCCTCGTGGGCATTGGTCCCGGTTCGTCTGGATCCATTTGTCCCGGTTCTAGGCACGAACCGGGACCAATGGGCCGCGCTTCTGGCCACAACCATTGGTACCGGTTCGTGCCTTGAACCGGTATAGAAGGGGGAATTTAGTCCCGGTTCCTGCCACGAACCGGGACAAATAATTTGCCTGTATATGGTATATACCCATGCATCCTCTACCGCGGTGCGTACGAGGATTTGAACGCATGCTCGGTAATAGGATTCGTTTTGGCTAGAGCGTCCAAATCCGCTATATATTTGACACGGGTTTGTCGTAATGCTGGAACTATGGCGAATGCATCTATCGTCATTGGGCCGCATGGGTCGGCCCTTTCACCTCATTCTTTTCCGTTTCCATGCTCTGAAACCGGGTTCTTTCAATTCAATCTCTCTCATAATCAAGCTGAGATATGATGTTGTTTCATCCTAGAATTATGAGAAATCCCTTGTTGGCTGGGACGGACCCTTAGTATAAGATAAGTCAACACAACAGGTTGTGTCAGTTTCTCAAAAGACATGGGCTCGCCTTTCGGGGTGACTAGCTGCATTCATTGGTTTGCTTTCTTCCACCAACTTCACAACCATCCTTCGTTGATGACAGGCAAGCTCAACCACAGTTTCCGTAGTTTGGTTCAATTCATTCGGCATTTCCATTTCCAATTGGTAAGTTCTATTTTCTCCGACCCAAGGAAGAAGATCACAAGCGGGAGTCCCCTCTAGGAAGAGATGCTTTCCAAAGGACGTACGCTACTGTTGAATGGCCAAATAGGGATTGAAACAGAGTAAATAACTATAGTATCCCGTCGTAGTCGTAGCTGCATTTACGCGACCGGGTCCGAGCCACGGGACAAGACCAAATTGGATTGGATTTGTCACATCCGCGGATGGAAGACCGTAGATTTCTCACTTTCCCTACTCGGAGAGCACGTGTATGTAGTCCGCCTGTATCGACTTATTTATCCGGAGACCGCAAACAGGCTTTCTGCAATTGCTACCGAAACGGAGCAACTGCAAAATGAGATGCGGTGCATTGCGGTATAAGATCAGACGAGATGACCCTGGTGATGTTGACGGCGAGCCCCGCAGGAAGAGGGTTCCTGCAAAGGTGATGTGGTATGCTCCTATAATAACACGGTTGAAACGACTATTCAGAAACAAAGAGCATGCCAAGTTGACGTGATGGAACAGTGAGGACCGTAAGAAAGACGGGAAGTTGAGAGCACCCGCTGATGGGCCGCAGTGGAGAAAAATCGAGAGAGAGTACTAGGCTGAGTTTGCACGTGACCCAAGGAACGTATGGTTTGGTTTAAGCGCGGATGGCATTAATCCTTTCGGGGAGCAGAGCAGCAATCACCGCACCTGGCCCGTGACTCTATGTATGTATAACCTTCCTCCTTGGATGTGTATGAAGCGGAAGTTCATTATGATGCCAGTTCTCATCGAAGGCCCTAAGCAACCCGGCAACGACATTGATGTGTACCTAAGGCCATTAGATGAAGAACTTTTACAGCTGTGGAATGGAAACGGTGTACGTGCGTGGGATGAGCACAGACAGGAGGAATTTAACCTGCACGTGTTGCTGTTTGTAACCATCAACAATTGGCCCGCTCTCAGTAACCTTTTAGGACAGACAAACAAGGGATACCACGCATGCACGCACTATTTAGCTGACACCGAAAGTATATACCTGAACAAATGCAAGAAGAATGTGTACCTGGGCCATCGTCGATTTCTTCCGACCAACCATCAATGTCGAAAGAAAGGCAAGCATTTCAAAGGCGAGGCAGATCACCGGAAGAAGCCTGCCATACGTACCGGTGATCACGTACTTGCTATGGTCAATGATTTACACGTAATATTTGGAAAGGGTCCCGGCGGACTAGCTGTTCCGAGTGACGCTGAGGGACACGCACCCATGTGGAAGAAGAAATCTATATTTTTGGACCTACCCTACTGGAAAGACCTAGAGGTCCGCTCTTCGATCGACGTGATGCACGTGACAAAGAACCTTTGCGTGAACCTGCTAGGCTTCTTTGGCGTGTATGAGAAGACAAAAGATACAACTGAGGCACGGGAGGACCTGCAACATTTGCACGAAAAAGACGGCATGCCTCCAAAGCAGTATGAAGGTCCTGCCAGCTACGCTCTTATGAAAAAAGAGAAGGAAATCTTCTTTGAATGCCTGCTTAGTATGAAGGTCCCGACTGGCTTCTCGTCGAATATAAAGGGAATAATAAATATGCCAGAGAAAAAGTTCCAGAACCTAAAGTCTCATGACTGCCATGTGATTATGACGCAACTGCTTCCAGTTGCATTGAGGGGGCTTCTATCGAAAAACGTCTAATTAGCCATTGTGAATCTATGTGCATTCCTCAATGCAATCTCTCAGAAGGTGATCGATCCAGAAATCATACCAAGGCTAAGGAGTGATGTGGTGCAATGTCTTGTCAGTTTTGAGCTGGTGTTCCCACCATCCTTCTTCAATATCATGACGCACGTCCTAGTTCATTTGGCCCAGCGGTGAGCTGCAGTGCCGCTAGCTCGTCCGCGACGGCTACGACGCCATCTGTGTCGTCCCTTGGTCTCTTCCCCCCGGCAGCAACCTTCTTGACGGTGTGGTCTTCCTCCTCCCCCTCCCTTAATTTCTAGGTTTTTGAAGTCGGTTCAGTAGTTAATTCACGGCCCATGAGTTTGTGTAGAACGACAGGCGGCGGCAGAAAGAGCCATTCCATGACGAATCTCTGGTATGATGACTCATTCCTCTGTTTCCCGGTTCTGGATTCAAGTTCCCAAATGGATACTTTTTTTTCTTGATTGTGACTTTTGGAATTTTCGATTTGATAGATGAGAGGGCCAGCAAAATGTGATCAATCAATGGAGGTTGCAAGGGTGGTGAGAATCTATTGGCCGACGTTTGTTTAGTGTCATAATCTTAGAGTTTTTTCTGATTCTCTAGAATGTTGAAACAGTCTGGCTGTTTCAGTTTACGTCTTGCATGGTCAGTGCAGATGAAGTTTTTTTGGATTAATGTTTCTGCCCTAACGAGTTCCTTCCATTTTTATGTCTCAGGTTGTACGATATCCGCAGATTGGCGCTTCTTTGTTCTGTCAGTGGAGATTCAGTGTATCACTGCAAATTCCTTACTGCGTCAGTGTATCATAGCAAGTTCCTTACACTAGCAAATTCTGTGTTTTTTGTATTTTTGTTGATGCAAGCCTGTTCTTTGACTATAAAAGGAGCAGAGATTTCTTTTCTTGTCAAGTCTAATCCTTTTTTGATGCATTGCAGATTGCTATCAAACTCTCAAAAAGGAAAATCAGCTTTATTCTAATTTGGCAAAGCTTGGAGGATATTTTTACACGTTCAACGCTTGCTTTATTTCTTTCTTACCTTTCGTTCTTCATGACAATATTTTCCTAGCAGTGCTCGATAACTTTAAATCCATATTTTTGTTCTTTGCATTATCATGAAACGGTGTTGTTCTATCTTTTTGTTTTTTGATTGATCATCAGCAACGACAATGCAACCTACATGTCCTACTTTTAGTACTGAGCTTACCATCAGAACCACAGCCCGATGAGAACATTCTAAACTAACTGAAGATGGCTTGCTTCCCTTTTATGGTACATGCTTGGGAATACTAATTATAGCTGACCGGAAATGTGCTTTTTGAGCATGAAGATAAGAGGATGGGAAGGGACGATCTTCATGAGCCTCAGTGGTACTATCATATTATCATAACTGCTGCAAAGTTCATATAATGATCCCTGTTTCAGACTCAGATCAAAGGAACAAGGTGATCAATACGTTTCAGCCATGGTTAGCCTCTCTTGCAATTTTCTGATGTTAGGTTTTAGCCATAATTTTTGTGATTAGGTTGATCACCTGCATCTATATATCTTTCTACTATCAACAATATTTTCTCAAAATTGTCATAAGCATGTTCCTTGAATATGTAGGAATACTGCATCAAGAAAAACGATCGAGTTGAGCATACCGTGATGTTGTGACAGGAGATTCCGTTAGCTTTCAAACAAAGTAATCCAGTAGATAGGTCAACATATTTTGAAGGAACAACAAGCCTTCAATGAACTCAGCCGGTAATAGAAGGTTTGTTTCTGCCTAAATCTTAAATTTTCAATATGTAAGAATCTGTTTTTACAATGACATGAAACTTGTAAGTCACATCGTTTAATCCATACTCATGCATCAACATGTTCCATAGAAAACTTATACAGAACTGAATAAAAGAAGCTGCTTTCATTTTAAGAATTTGTTGAATCCTAAAAAATGTGAAATCTATCTAAGGAAGTGCTTACCACATCGACACACAGCGTGTGCTTAGTCACAATTTTACATACATCATTGCTCAGTCCCCATCATATAAACTGATACCATTTCATTTCATTCCCTGCACTCTATCTTCCTATTTGATCCTACAATTTGACTCATTCAGTGTACTATTACCTTTTCTTTTCACTGTGAGATCCATGCCTCATTACCTGTATGTGCCATTCTGTGAAGGGAGTCCAGTACTAGCTAATTCCACTTAGTACAAGATGTATGCCTGATTATCTGTGTGCGCAATTTGTCAAGAACACACTGGTAAAGTTTTATCACTGCTGCTTGCCCGATTACTCTCCTATCAGACTGCATAATTGAATTACCTCAATATTATGTTCTATTATATTCAATCTCATATATACCGTTTTCATTACAAACAAATATCTTTCTTATTTCTCACAGTAACAGTTCTCTCAACACATGCTCCACAGCACGACGACGACGACGAGCATCCGGAGAAATCATCTGCGGTAAGAGCATCTCCAACAGCCGCGCTAAGCGCCGCGCGCAAAAAACCTGTTTGCCGTGTGTGCTTCGGCTGGTTTAGCGCGGCCGCGAGCGCTGGCTCCAGCAGCCGCACTATAATGCAGCGCGCACGCGCCGCTCCAGCAGCACGCAAAAATACAGCATGCGCGACTCGTCGGGCGCGCGCGAAAATGAGTTTGAAACAATTATCAAAATGCAATGAACATGTGAAATTTGTCACAAACATTTTCCAACCAAGTTCATGCCCACAAGTTCATGCCCACAAGTTCATCCAACCAAGTTCAAAATGCAAACTAAAAGTTCATGCCCACAAGACATAAATGAAAGACACATCAAACATCTTCCTCGTCTTCGTCCTCATCTTCCGAAGACGATTCTTCCGCCTCTGAAGATGAATCTTCCTCCCTGTCCTCATCACGCATCGCATCACGTGAAGCTCCGACGGTGTTGGCAAGATCTTCAACGGCATCTTCATGGGAATGTGTGTGAGGAGGCACATCGAAAGACATTCCACCCATAGCCGGAGGTGCACCCATGCCTCCCATAAGAGTAGCAAAACTCATGCCTCCCATGGCGGCCATAGCGTCAGAGGGTGCTCCCTGCGCTACGGTTTCCGGCGGCGGCGGCGGATGCGGCTGCGGCGGCGGCGACGGCGGGTGGGTCGCGGTGTACAGCGGGGTG
Organism: Triticum dicoccoides; assembly: GCF_002162155.2. NCBI lineage: Eukaryota > Viridiplantae > Streptophyta > Magnoliopsida > Poales > Poaceae > Triticum > Triticum dicoccoides. Next base: position 597,255,026 of record NC_041387.1, on the reverse strand, counting down.
AGCGGGGTGCCAGTGTGCGCGTCCATGGGTGGCAGGGCGCCGGCGCCGGCGCGCGCGGGGCGTAGGAGGAGGAGAGGAGAGAGTGCGGCACGAGCGGTCGAGTGTGCCGCGCGCTGTAGTAGGCGCCCGAAATACACCGCGCGGGATGGCGTTTCCGACAGCGCGCCCAACTCGTTATAGCACGCGCGTCATTTTTGCGCGCCCGCTGGAGCGACCCGCCGCGTTGCGCGCGCGCTAAAACCGACTAATTTGCGACGCGACACTCGTTTAGCGTGGCTGTTGGAGATGCTCTAAGTACGTGCGCTGTTCAAAAATGTTTAGTACGACTGGAAAGAAAACAACAACCTGCGGCTGCAGAGATCATAGTGTACAAAATGGTGGCGAAGGTTACATATAGGGGACTGCTATTACTTTTTAACTTTCGCTTCGGTAGACCCCCTCCAACACAAGGACGGCTAAGATTTCCTCATACCACTTCATAACGGAGGGCATGATGGGCATAATTTGTAAAGAGTCGCCCGCCCATTGTCCCGCCCGAAACGTGTACGTATACGAATATGGTTTGTTTTTTCACCCCGCCCCGTCGCGCACGCAGAGTCCACCCGTCGCCCCGTCGCGCGCGCGCCCACCCCACCCCACGTCCCCATAAATTATGGCGTAACTGCGCGTCTGCCGCCCCCGCCGACGTGTCCTGTTGCCTGGCCGCAATTAGGGCCCGCAATTAACGCCGGCCCTAATTGCTCGCCTGCTGGCCCCGCCGTGTCGCCTGGCCGCCGTAAGCACCGGCGCGGATGCGCACGCGCGGTCAAAGCGGCTGCCTCAATCGAGTCGCGTCGCCTGGCCGCCATTAACCACCGGCGCGGCTACGCAGGCCTGCCGCCCCCGCCGTCGCCCCATTACGACGAGGCATAAATGGCCATCCAGCGATCTCAACCGCCCCCGCTGCCCCACACCTCCCGTCGGTGCTATAAAAACCGCGCGCCGATCGCATACCTCGCCGCACACCCCCGAACCCACTCCCCACCCCCTCGACATTTCCCTCTCGG
>NC_041387.1:597252353-597253801 GCF_002162155.2 Triticum dicoccoides | reverse complement strand
GAACTCGCTCCCCCATCCGTTCCCCCGCCGCGCTCGCCATGTCCGGCGCCGGCAGCTCCCGCGGATGGTGGCCGTCGAACATCGGGATCCCGGAGGCGATGGAGATGGTGCGGTAAAACATCCTGGTGCCGCCGTCCAGCCACCTTCCGGGCTCGTGGCACATCAGCGCCGCCAGCTACGCCGTGCCTGGCCCCGCCGCACCCCATGACGATGTCGTCAACCGGCCCGGCGGGAGGTGGAACCGACTCGGTCGCTGGCGATTCTGGCGGGGCCGGTACTGGGACGACGTCCTCCGGGACTGCCGCGCCGGGCGACTGGTCATCCCTCCCCCATCGGCGAGGGGCGACCCTGCCCCACCTCCCTCTCCCGCGCCGGTGGCCCCTCCCGCGCCTGCCCCGGCCGTGGAGATTCCGTTGGAGGTGCAGGCGCTACGTCAGGAAGGGGACCCCGACGACTCTTCGGGTTTCCTCGTCGCCATCGTCGCGTCGATGGAGCCCGGCCTCGTGCCGCCGCCGGAGCTGAGAGACCCGGAGGACACGCCGGGCTTGATGGAGACCCTCCGCGAGTCTGCTACGGCGGCTGAGGAGGAGGACGACGACCTCGCGTTTCTGGATGACATGAGCACCGACAGCAGCAACGGCGGCGGCGAAGGTGGCAGCGGCATTGGCGCGGTCATCGATGTCGCATCGGATGACGACGACGTAGTTTAGGGTTTATTTTATGTTTTTTTATTATGTCAAGAAACTATGTATGATATAATTAAGTTTGAATGAAGTTTGTCCGTTTGACTATTATGAGTTGTTCAAATATTTGGATAAAAAAATAAAGAAATTCTAGGTTTAAGAACGCTTTCGCCCGATAAAAAAAATCATAAAATGTTACTGAAAAAAGTAATAATCAAATTTGCAAAAGAATACACAAGCAATAATCAAGTAAAAAATGATAACATAAACAATTTTGTAAAAATAGTTAGAAAAAAAGCAAACAAGTTTTTCAGAGAACATTCAAAAGTTGTTTCGCTGTAAATTAAATCATAGAATATTATGAAAAATGTTAACAAATTCCAAAAGAGTTAACTGAATTTTTGAAACCTTTTTTGAATTTACTAAAGTTGACGTAATCTTAGAAAAGAACTGTAGAACAAAATTGATTTTCATTGAAAAAATGGCGCATCAAAAAGTACAAAAGAGGAAAGAATGAAATAGCAATATAGAAGAAATTGGTGAACCCAGAATGGAGGGCACGAGGCGCTTGTTAGAGATAATACGGAGTAACGCGCAGTGTTTTAGGCTTATTTGGCCGGGAAAACCATAGGAAAAGCATCGGATGCCAAAAAGTACCGAAAATTGTCGTGCATGCTCCTGATGGTAATTTTTTTTCATGCGCGCGGTATACGTATGCCCGGAAGAGCTGTACAATTTGAGGTGGGTATACGTTTCTTCCGTATG
>NC_041387.1:597247358-597252105 GCF_002162155.2 Triticum dicoccoides | reverse complement strand
TTGTCATACGTTCAGATTTGTATATTCTGTTGCTCTCGTTTAATTTGCAGTAAGCTGACTTTGTTTCACTTTTGATTTCTGTTGGTTAGTACATCCTAAAGACTGGTGATGGAGATACTACCCAGTGCATGAGTGGATTCATAGCCATGGACATTCTTCCTCCCTGTGGGCCTATCCGGTAAAATTATGCGCGGCTTATGTTCTCAGAGCCTTCTGCTTTTATCGACATTGACCTCTTCTTAGTGTACTATTGCACTCTCATAACACAGACGGGTTAGTAATTAAGGTTTCTTCATCTGTGAGATTTATCTGCAGTCGTTGGGAGCGCTAAACACCTCTGAAATACTGGAAGCGAATGTTCACGAAACTGCCGTGCTGACTCTTAACAGTGAGGACTTGCTGTTGTAGAATTCTGGGCGATATATTCATGGGAGCCTACCATGCCGTATTCGACTATGGCAACATGAAGGTTGGGTTCGCGAAGGCAGCATAGGGCTCCCCCATGGTGGATGGATGAGCCGCAGAGCTGCCTAATCTTCAGATCGGTTTCGTCTTGGTCAAAGCATGTATGTGCATATGTTACATGCTTAATAATAATTATGTGATCTGGGATAATAAACATGTTTGTTATGATTTGTCCAATATAATGAAGCAGGCTTTCATACTCATTATTTGCATATAAGCATGTTTCTCCTGAATCCCAACTGAAAAACGTGTCTACAACGTGTTTTTGTTCATATCTGTTTATTCACCTAAAATCATATTTGGGGTATCTCAGAAGACTCAAATTAGACCGATGTATTGAAACTGAAGAATGGTCGATTTGGTTGGGAGTAAAAACTGTAGGGTAATGCACTTTTTTTGTATTGAGTTGTTTCTTGAACACAAATCCTTGAGTTGTTTCTTGAACACAAATCTGATGCGGGCAAGGAATCAGATCTTCAGGTGACCACACATTCATTCAAACCAGGTGACCCATACTTCCTTTTATCTCCCTTGCGTTCTTGATTTGGTTCACCTCCACTCCCATCCTAGCTTGCTCTTTTGGGTTCCTATAGGTTCGTTGCAAGGCAGTGAAGAAATGAAATACCCGAAGAGAACATTAGGAGATGATGCTAGAAGCTTGCTTGTGTGCTACCTGCTGTTGTCATTCGAAGGAGGAAGGAATGTGCATGTTCTCACTGAATAGAAAAAAGAGGCACCATGGTTAGAGTTGACTAAATGTAGAGTTGAATCCCTTTACAATAGTAGTTTAAATAGCAACCAGAAGTTATTTTCCTGAGCCAGCGATTAATCAATGCTAAAGCTGCTCCGCATATTAGTAAGAATTGTTGTATTTTAGTTAGAAAGAATAATTTCATTACTGAATCAGTGACCGATCAATGTTGAATTAGCTTCGAATATTTTGTGGAAGTTCATTGAATCACTTGTCTGAATCTTTATACCAACTATGATAATTTTAGTATAAATAGAAGAGTAGAAGGGGCGGCTCCCACCTAGCACTGCCCCAACTTTCTATCAGGAGGCGCCCCAAGGGGGCGCCCCAACCCCTAGTGGGATATCATTATGAGAAAATGGAGTGATTGATAAAAAACTACCACTTTAGAGGTTTGCGTCCCACTGAACTATCTCTTTGGACCGCTTGATCCCCGGGCCCTAGAGTCCACTCCTCGTCAATGGTTGCCTTCCCGATGGTTCTGGGTCGTCATTGACCTCTGGGTAACCAGAGTGAGAGGTCTCGTCTCTGGACAACCTGGGTTCCTGACATAGTGGCTCGGGCTTGGGTGAGGCTGGGTCCCGGGGTGGGTACCGAAGTAGTGGCCCAGGCTCGGGCTGAGCTAGGTCCTCGACCCCTTAACCCCAGGTCTTCTTCTTCTTCAAGGCCCCGAGGGGTGGGGAGAGTATAGATCACCATACGTTTGAATGAAAATTGTGGTCACATGCTATACAATGCAGTTATATCCATAACTTCTTATATACTCTTTTCCGTTCCATATTACTTGTCATTTTCAGTTCATTTTGAACTGAAAACATGACAAGTAATATGAAACGGAGGGAGTACTTAAAAACTTCAAGGTGCTAGAACAAACGCAAGGGAGGGTGCGACAATGTTAGCTTGATGAACATGCTATAATTTTGACGGGGGATGACCCGCGGGTAGGCCCAAGACGGCAAATGATGCTTCAAAAACATCGGGGCCAGCAACGCCCCTCAATCCGGGTCGCACTTGGTCGGGTTGCTCAACCCGGCCAAGTCCCTCAACCCGGCCGGACTCCTCAACCCGGCCGCCCAGCCGGGTCCCTGTCCGGCTGCTCCAGCCGGCCTGCTACGCGAAGTCAACTACGGCGTCTCATTTGATGCGACACAGACAAGACGACATTAATTTATAAAATGTCCCAGGGACAAAATTTAGCCTAGCATGCAAGCAAGCATGGCTTGGAATGTAAGCTACACACTATGGCTTACATCCCAAGCACACACCCATGCCTACATGCCTACTTCCTAAGCTAGCTCCACACTATGTATAGCCATCCATCCATCCACTCACTCACATATGGACTCACACACACATGCATGCTCAGGCACATGCGGCCACTAGCTAGCTAGCTCTCCGCTACTGCCTCTCTCAAATACAGCTCCAAGAGCAATTTTATACTGTTGGACATGTACACTGCATATATATTCAGACATGCAGGAGTAGCAGTATTATCTCTCCGGAGAGCTCCGAACCTGGGTAAACCATCGCGTGCTGTTTGACCAATCTCGTCCCAGATCTCCAAAGCAGTCTTGCCCTCACCACAAGCCACCTCGTGGCATCTGTCGTCTTGCGAACTCGCCCGCGAGATAACCCCGACAGTTGGCACCCACCGTGAGGCGTACTATGATACCACAGCTGCCGCGGAACCGCGGTCCGGGCAGGACCATCTTCATCATCACCGCGATGTCGCCACCGTCTCTCCGGGTGCGCTCGACGGCTCGACATCAACTCGACTCCGGGGCGGCCGCGCGGAGCGGCACGTCCCCGTCGTCGGCCTCGCCATCTCCGTCATCACCGCCGTGACGTCGCCGCCGTCTCTTCGGTGCCGGTCGGGGGATCAACATCAGCACGCCCCCGGCCCGACCGTGCGGGGCGGCGTGTCGTCCTCGCGTATTTTCGGTCCGCGTGCTCGCCGCTCCGGCCCCTGCTCCGTGCCGCCTCCGTCCGTGCGCGTGCGTCGCTGCCGTCTTGCTTCCATTGGCGCTGCTCCGCCCACGGCCGCGCGTCTGCTCCTCTCCATGCTACGCCTCACCCCTCCATACGCTAGCCCAATACAATCCGCATAATGATCATACACAGACTCGTCTCGGATAATTGCCAGATGATAGTCAGATTTTCCTAGACGCTACTTGTTCATGGGCCAGATGCAAGTCAGACTAGCCGTACCAGCGTTGCTCTGTCCAAAGCGCAGCTCCGCCTCGCCCCTGCTCCCCGCAGCTCCCGCGCGGGCGTCCTCTGCTTGGCGCCGCCTTTGCTTCAGCCGGACCGCCCCGTATCCTCCCGCGCGTGGCTCCGCAACCACGCGCCTGCGCCGGTCCGCCCGCAGCTCGTCTGCCTTCGCGCGCCTCCTCCGTCGTGCGTCGCCCGCGCCTGGCCGCCTCCGCGTTCCTGCGCCAGCTCCTCGTCACCTAGTGCGCCGCCCAGTCGGCTTCCTGCAGACTGGCCATCTCACCCGCAGGGCCCGTGGCCGGCTGCTCGGCTCCGCCAGCCGCCTGCCGAGTCCGCCACGCCGGTTGCTCCGCCTCCCCGCCTGCCGGTTGCGCTCGCCTGTGTCCGCCTGCTCCACGCGGGGTCGCCGTCTCCGCTCCGCCCTGGCCGCTGGGCCGGCTCCCGCGCCTGTTCACGACCCGTCGCGGGCCGCCGCTCCACAGCTGGCCACTCTTGCAGCACCAGCCCGCCAGCCGCTGCCGTGCTCGGCCTGCTCATCGCACCTCCACGCCTCCGCGGCTGCTGCGCCGCCCCGCGCCCTCGCGCCGCGGGACGGACCGCCGGAGCCCCGTCTCCTGCGTCGTCCGCGGCTGCATGCGCTGCGCCCGCGACCGCGTCCGCGTTGGGTCGCCCCCGACCCCGTCCGGAGTCCCGCGACTCGTCCACGCCGGCATGCGCCAGCATCCCGGCTCCGCGTTGGCCATCCCCGCAGCGCCCGCCCGGCCTCGTCGACACGCCTCCGGCCGCCTCCCCATACCGGCCCCGCTGGCCTCCCGAGCCCCTGCCGGGTCGCCGCGCCTCCCGTCGCGCCTGCCGGCCTCGGGAGTGCTTGGTTGCCGGGTCACCGTCCGGCTACTCCTCCGACCGGCTTCCTCCCCGCCGTGTCGGTGGCCCTGCCGGGTCGCCCGCCTCGCCCCTGCCGGGTCCGCGAGCGCCGCCTCCGCCGTCTCGTCCTCCCGCGCGCTGGTCGCTCCCGCTCCCAGGCCTCCTTCGCGGCTTTGGTTCGGCGCCCGCCTGCCGGCCTCGCCTCCGACCCGGCCGCTTGCAGGCTCCCCGCAAGCCGGCTGCCCGTCACCTCTCCTCCGCGCGCCTTGCGCGCGGCCGGGTCACCCGATCGCCGACTCGCCCAGCCGGCTTCCCGCACGCCGGCTGGCCGGGTCGCCGCCGCGCCCGCCGGCTTCCGCTCCCCCGCGGCCGGGTCGCCCGCTGCCGGGTCGCCGCCAGCCGGCCCCGCACGCGCGCGGGCTCCCCCTTTGTCCGGCTGCTCGGGCATAAGAAAAA